>NC_141036.1:56282500-56547500 GCF_052040795.2 Danio rerio
CAATGTTTAACTCCAGGGAGTTGTAAAATCAGTGGAAAGTTAATTTATTGATGCCATTTTAGAGTGAGATGCTAATGGTCTAATCTGATTCAATGATCTATGCTAAGTTAAGCTAAAAGTGCTCCCGCTGATCAACTGAATGGATTCAAAAATGCTAAAACTCAACTGTTTAACTCTAGGGAGTTGTAAAATGAGTGGGAGGTTCCTTTAAAGATAGCATTTTTGATTGAGATGCTAATGGTCTAATCTGATCCAATGAACTATGCTAAGCTAAACTAAAAGTACTCTCACCAGACCGGGAGATTGACTAAATGGATTCAAAATGGTAAAACTCAGCTGTTTATCTCTGGAGAGCTGTAAAATGAGCCTTTTGTTTCTTTTTTGCAGTAGAGAGTTGATTCAAAGTTGGCAATTTGAGTGAGATGCTAATGGTCTAATCTAATTCAATGATCTATGCTATGACAAAAGTTCTTTCGCCAGACCTGGAGATTGGCTGAATTAATAAAAAAATTTAAAACTCATTTTACGACTCCCTGGAGTTAAACAATTGAGTAGAGTGTCTTTATTGATGCCATTTTTGAGGGAGATGCTAATGGTCTAATCTAATTCAATGATCTATGCTAAGTTAAGCTAAAAGTGCTCCCGCTGATCAACTGAAAGGATTCAAAAATGCTAAAACTCAACTGTTAACTCTGTATAATGAGGCTGTTTCAGAAACAAAAGAAGAAAAAGTTAGTTTTGTCTTTGTCAAAGCCGTCTCCTTGACAGTGAGCAAATAATGAGAAAATTTGATTTGGCTGCACTGGTTTCTTTAATGTCGCTGCCTCTTTTTCCCTTCTCTATGCACACAAGCCTTCTCACAGCACTTCTCCAACCGTAACGGCAGGGCCTTGACCTTGTCATTCACCCAGCGGTTGTTTCTCGCAATCAAACCGCACTGCGACCATTCATGAAATCGGAGTCAGTATGCAGTCGCAGCCAATGACGGGCCCGAGGCGCGACTCTCTCTCTCCCTCTCTCTCTTTTTTTCTGTGGAAGAGGAAGCCAAGTCCTGTGATAGTGGGGATTTGTGAGAAAAAAGCCATCAACAGCAGGTCTAAACCCTCGTCTCTGCGCTCAAGGACACGTGGAGGTCACCGGCACCGTTCCGAGACCAATTTACATTGATCAGTGTTGTTTATGGTGTTTATCTGCTGAGCTTTTCCACTGCAAACCAACTATAAATCACCCAAAGATTCAATCTAAGTGCAGAAAAATACGACACTTCTCCGGGATAAATAGGAGAGGATAAAAGAATCTTGTCGAGTCTTTGCTTAGAGGAATACTTTTATTTCATTTACTCGCCCTCATGCCATTCTGCTGCACCATGTGGGTTTTTTCTGTGGCGCACAAAAGAGAAATTTATCTCAATCTCGTAAAGGTTTCTTTTTTTTTTTTGTCCGCACAATGAACTGGAGAGTGAAACAAGCTCCATATATGACATTACTGTTTTATAGTGCTTTATTTCAAGACAAAGAGAGAAACGGACCCCAATTTTCTATATTTTGAGACTATTTCTGTAATTTTCCCATTAAGTTATGAAACACTATCAGGGCTCGAAATTAACCTTTTTGCTTGGTAGCACCGGTGCTCCTAACTTTAAAAAATTTAGGCGCATCAGCCAAAATGTAGTCGCACCTATCAATTATAAGCACCGTTACTACAAGTTTTATACAACATATTTATTGCATTTGAAATCGACAGTAATCAAACTAACAAGCAAAAATATATATATATACAAAGCGAAAGGGAAAATATGTCTCAAGGAAATCCCGTTATCACAAGAAAATAGATTTTTATAACATAACTGAGTGAATAAAAGATACATGGAGCGCTCACCGGCCCTGCACGCACTGCTTGACATGAATGAATCTGTTAACAATATAACTGTGCTGTTCTCACGGGTGCTGTCTGATATTGCACTGATGCTTTTGACACATACTGTACCTTATTATATGCATACGTCATGTTAATAGCAATACTGGTCTTTTCATGAGTAGCGATATTAATTTACTCAGTGCATGCCTGTTTGCGATGGTGTTCGTGGTGTTAAATTTTATATATAGCTGCCACTTGCACGGCGGACAGCATCTGGCGATTATATGAAGGATTAAACAGAAGCTCTCGTGATAGATGTGGCAAACAGTTACCTGACAATCCCATCCCACAGACTTTTCATAGTGGACTTGAAGCAAAGTCTTTTATCCACTCTTCGAAAAGTGTAGATGGTGGATTAACGTTCAGCATATGGTCACTAGTAAGATGTGTCATTATTTATAACTTTATATACCATAGTTTCTAAGACAATATCTGTCAGTGTAACATCTTACGTATTCTCATCTTCAGCGCTTTACAATTTTTCGCGGTAGTAGCTCTCCCTGTCATCCCAAGCCAGAAGGCATTGACTGAGTGATTGACAGCTGATATTTCAGTGCCAGAGCAGTGAGCCAATAAGAAGAGCGCGAAGGCGGGGCAAGCATTACAGACTTGGCTTTGTTTACTGCAGCAAGTTGACATGACAACTGTTTTAAACCATTTCTGAGTGCTGCGTTTCGCGTTGCCGTTTCAAGTGCAGAGATGCATTCTGCGTGAATGTCTCCTGAATCCGCACATTTGGTGAACATTTCGCTGTAAAAAATGCTCCCAAATATATTTTATGGTCGCATAGATAAAATTTCAGGCACATATGCGAACAAAATGGTCGCAATTTCGAGCCCTGACTATTTCTGATCAAAATGTCTAGCATTTTTTTAAATGTGTGCTTTGTTTAATAATAAATAATAATATAATAAATAAATAAATAATATAAATAAATAAATAAATAAATAAATAAATAAATAAATAAATAAATAAATAAATAAATAATCATTTAATAAATGTTTATTAGCTCTTATGTCCAATGTTGTGTTTGTATTTATAATTTAATTTATGTTGCACCGTTGTCCTGCGAGACATAACATTTTGTTCCTCTGTATGTCCACATGTGTAGCGGAATGACAATTTGACTTGACTTGACTTGACTTGGCTTGGCTTGGCTTGGCTTGGCTTGATTTGACTTGACTTGACTTGACTGACTTGGCTTGGCTTGGCTTGGCTTGGCTTGGCTTGACTTGACTTGACTGACTTGACTTGGCTCGGCTTGACTTGGCTTGGCTTGACTTGACTTGACTTGACTTGACTTGACTTGACTTGACTTGACTTGACTTGACTTGACTTGACTTGGCTTGACTTGGCTTGATCCATTATGGGTCATTTGACGAGTCATTCTGGGACACAATATAGATTTTAAATGCTGTAAATGCGAAGTTAGTCAATTAACATTAAAATCAATTAGCATTTTTGATGTTGATTGGACATTAATAAACATTAAAATAAATAATATATAAACATATTGTAAAAGAAACTCCCCCTAGATGTTTTAAATGTTTGTTGTTGTTTTTTTGCACCAAGCTGTTTGTTTTGCTCAATTAATAGTCATATGCTGTGTGTTTCTGGCAATCTGGATAATTACCAACCCAATTAGGTTTCACATTCACTTGTGTTATAGATGGAGTGTCTGGCTGAACAGCAACACCTGTCTGTCGCGTGAGCATGTTTGTGAGAAAGACGGACAGGCTAAATTCATCCAGCATTATGTGTACGCGGCATGTGATTTAAGTTCACACGCGAGTCGCTGCTCCTCACGCCTCAGATCTGATCCAGATGACATAATAACAAAGGGGGGTGCATGTTTACATACAGCTGAAGTCAAAATTATTAGCCCTCCTGAGTTGTATATATTTTTACCCCCAGTTTCTGTTTAACAGAAATAAGTTTTTTTTTTCATTTCTAAACATAGTTACAACATAATAACTGTTTTTTTTTTATCTTTGCCATGATGACAATAAATTACATTTTACTTGATATTTAAAAAGATACTAATATTTAGCTTATAGTGACATTTAAAGGCTTAACTAGGTTAATTAGGCAAGTTATGCCTAGTTCAGACTGCGTGATTTTAGCCCCGTTTTTGACTCGCCGACAGATTTTGAGAAATTGCAGACAAATGCCTGAAATCACAGGCAAATCAGTGCTCGTGCACGTGAGTGACAATCACACAGTATGAACGATCAAAGACGCGATCTGAGAAAATCTCAGATGAGTCGTCGATGCCTGTGAGATATTTGGCGTGCTGAATATCAGGAGCTGTCGGCGATTCAAATCATGCCGTGTGAAATGAGTTTTGACTAAAAGTGACATCGGCGATCGCCAACAGCCAATGAGAAAGCGGCATTCACTTGTGTGTGTGTACCTGCTGGCCCACAGGAGGTTGAGGGAGAAGTTAAAAGTGGTCATTTTCAGTTTATTTGGACTCAAGAAATGGAGGAAAAACTAGTGGAGATTTGACAGGAGCACCCGTGTCTGTTTGACATTTTATACAGAAAGTTGAGGAGAAAATGCCAATTCCCTTTAAACCCAGGTGAGCAAATTAAAAACTGCTTTCATTCTAGCCAAATAAAACAAACAAGACTTTCTACAAAAGAAAAAAAATATTATAGAAAATGATTTTGTCACGTTAGCAAGATCAAACAGGAACAAAAAGTTGCGGATCCAAGTGCAGTTTTAATTACAATGTGCATCAAACAGAAAAACAAGGTGTTCAAAGTGCAAAGTACAAATAAACAATAAAACAAGAAACACAAAACAGAGACAGGGCTCAGGAATCAGAAAATCTAAACTTACAGGAACACGGAGACAAGATGGACAAACGACGCAGTGACAAACAGAGGTGAAATGGTTGTATAAATAGTCCAGGAAATTAACAGGAAACAGGAACAGCTGTGAGCCAATCAGTGTACGTGGACCGGGTGTAATGCGCATGGTATGTATGAACTTGTAGTCTTTTGGGCGCTGTAGTCAATTCTCAAAGTCTGTGAACTACAGCGCCCTCCGGTGGTCACTGACCATCATGACAGTACCCCCTCTTTAAAGAGCGGCTACCAGACGCTCCCAGAACAGTCCAGGGGGGGGGGGGGTGTTAAGCGGAGCAGGAACAAGGGGAGGGATGGGAGGGTCAGACCAGGGTAGGTCCATGGGTCAGGCGCCCCAGCAGGAAGCCAGGGTGCAGCCGGAGAATCAGTCCCAAACAGTGGGAAGGACCACCAGGGAGGGGCGGGTGGGATGACCCATGGATGATCCCGCAGGAGACACAAGGCAGGAGGTTTTAGGAGAGCCGGCTGGAGAGGCAACTGGACTGGAGCAGGCGGAACTGGAGGTAGCTGGACTGGGGTCGGCGGGACAGGAGGCAGCTGGGCTGGAGCCGGCGGGACAGGAGGCAGCTGGGCTGGAGCCGGCGGGACTGGAGGCAGCTGGGCTGGAGCCGGCGGGACTGGAGGCAGCTGGGCTGGAGCCGGCAGAGCAGGGAGCCCGAGCGAGGTCGGCAAATCAAGGAGCCGGACTGGAACAGGCAGGGCATGGAGCCGGACTGGGGCCGGCAGGGCAAGACGTCTGGGAGGTGCCGGCAGGGCAAGACGTCTGGATGGCGTTGGTAATGCCAGGAGCCGGGCTGGGGCCGGCAGGGCGAGGAGCCGGGCTGGGGCCGGCAGGGCGAGGAGCCGGGCTGGGGCCGGCAGGGCGAGGAGCCGGGCTGGGGCCGGCAGTGCGAGGAGCCTGGGTGGCGCCGGTAAAGCCAGGAGTCGGACTAGAACTGGCATTGTGCTGCGCTCTGGGGCTGGAGCCGACACTGGCGGGCGCTCGGGGGCTGGAGCCGACACTGGCGGGCGCTCGGGGGCGGGAGCCGACACTGGCGGGCGCTCGGGGGCGGGAGCCGACACTGGCGGGCGCTCGGGGGCGGGAGCCGACACTGGCGGGCGCTCGGGGGCGGGAGCCGACACTGGCGGGCGCTCGGGGGCGGGAGCCGACACTGGCGGGCGCTCGGGGGCGGGAGCCGACACTGGCGGGCGCTCGGGGGCGGGAGCCGACACTGGCGGGCGCTCGGGGGCGGGAGCCGACACTGGCGGGCGCTCGGGGGCGGGAGCCGACACTGGCGGGCGCTCGGGGGCGGGAGCCGACACTGGCGGGCGCTCGGGGGCTGGAGCCGACACTGGCGGGCGCTCGGGGGCGGGAGCCGACACTGGCGGGCGCTCGGGGGCTGGAGCCGACACTGGCGGGCGCTCGGGGGCTGGAGCCGACACTGGCGGGCGCTCGGGGGCTGGAGCCGACACTGGCGGGCGCTCGGGGGCTGGAGCCGACACTGGCGGGCGCTCGGGGGCTGGAGCCGACACTGGCGGGCGCTCGGGGGCTGGAGCCGACACTGGCGGGCGCTCGGGGGCTGGAGCCGACACTGGCGGGCGCTCGGGGGCTGGAGCCGACACTGGTGGACTTTCTGGGGCGTGAGCAGTTCTGTTCCTACGCCTCCTCCGTCTGGTGGTTTGAGATGGGAGAGCATAGTTAACAGGTGAGGGAGCTTGCTCTGGAGCTGGAGCCGACACTGGCGGGCATTGTGGGACTGGAGCAGACACTGGGGTTCCACACAGTTCAAGCAGGCTCTCCAGAGGCTCAGAAAAAGGTGATCTTCGGACAGCCCGACGCGGATAAGGACGCAACTCCAACCCAGCCTCTCTCCTCCTTCCCATAGATACATCAGCCGGCCCTGAAAATATCCCTCTCTGTTGCCCTACACTCAGACCGCCCTCCTGAGGGTTCTCCTCCTTCAGGGCAACAGAGAGAGGGGAGCCGGAGATTAATAAGGCCACCTCAATAAAACGATAAAGGTTCCAGTCGTCCTCGTATGGTGGCATGAGGGAACGAACTGGTTCCAAAAGTCCTCCCCGGAAAAACATCATCAGCAAAAGATCACTGTGAGAGCTCTTCGGGGCTAGCTCCAAAAACTCCTTTATATAACGCTCTATTGAGCGGTTACCTTGTTTTAACAGCATGATGCTATTGTCTGCTGGATCCATAATGTGACTGCGTCGTTCTGTCACGTTAGCAAGATCAAACAGGAACAAAAAGTTGCGGATCCAAGTGCAGTTTTAATTACAATGTGCATCAAACAGAAAAACAAGGTGTTCAAAGTGCAAAGTACAAATAAACAATAAAACAAGAAACACAAAACAGAGACAGGGCTCAGGAATCAGAAAATCTAAACTTACAGGAACACGGAGACAGGATGGACAAACGACGCAGTGACAAACAGAGGTGAAATGGTTGTATAAATAGTCCAGGAAATTAACAGGAAACAGGAACAGCTGTGAGCCAATCAGTGTACGTGGACCGGGTGTAATGCGCATGGTATGTATGAACTTGTAGTCTTTTGGGCGCTGTAGTCAATTCTCAAAGTCTGTGAACTACAGCGCCCTCCGGTGGTCACTGACCATCATGACAGATTTGCTCTGTTAAACAGAAATAAATTCATTCATTATCTTTTTTTAGCTCAGTCCCTTTATTAATCTGGCATCGCCACAGCGGAATGAATCGCCAACTTATCCAGCACATGTTTTATGCAGCGGATGCCCTTCCAGCCACAACCCATCACTGGGAAACATCCATACACACTCATACACTATGGTCAATTTTAGCATACCCAATTCACCAGTACCGCATGTCTTTGGATTTGTAGGGGAAACTGGAGCATCTGGAGAAAACCCACGCGAACACAGGGAGAACATGCAAACTCTAAACAGAAATGCCAACTGACCCACCTGAGGCTCAAACCAGCGACCTTCATGCTCTAAAGTGATTGTGCTACACACTGCGCCACCGCGTCGCCCCTGATAAATATATATAAAAAAAAAAAGAAAATTCAAAGGCTAATAATGTTTGTTTCAACTGTATATACTGCGTGGTATAAAATAAGTGTTGAACTTGTCACCATTTTTCTCAGAAAAACATATTTCTAAAGGTGCTGTTGACTTGAAATTTTTACCAGATGTTTGTTACAACCAAATAAATCCATAAATGCAAAGAAAACAGACTGTATTAGTTTACAAATGAAGTTATGTGTAATAAAATGAAGTGACACAGGAAAACAGTATTGAACACATGAAGAAAGGGAGGTGTAGTTGGGCAGTGAAAGCCCAGACAGCAGCTGAAATCTCTCAGCAGTTCTTCAGCACCCCTCTGCCCTTCCTAAGTGTAAATCAGGGGTGGCGAACCCGCGGCTCGCGAGCCGCTTGCGGCTCTTTTACTGCTCTTGTGCGGCTCAACCTCTCGCCCGATTTAACATACATTAACCAATTGACTAACGCCCCATTCACACGGGGCTTCTGCGTCTCTTTCTGCTTTTGTGCGGCTCAACCTCTTGCGCGATTTAACATATAATAACCAATTGACTAATGCCCCATTCACACGGGGCTTCACGTTGCTCGCTGCAGAAGCTGGGAGTAGCTCAACTTTTCAAGCGCTTACGGACGCGTTAGCCAATCAGATCGCTGTATGCAAATACACCTGCTAGAAAGTGGCCTATTGCTGACTGAATTTTATTTTCTGACGCTTCCATTCAGACACGCCTTCAGTCAAGGGTTGACACTGAAGCCCCGTTTGATTGGGGCGCAACACGAGTGACGTGCAGTTCGTTAATATCAATCGTCATGGCAGAGTCAGGAAAGCGTACAGCTAAGCGTAAATACGAAGATGAGGGCAGAACATTTTTATCTGAATGGGATTTTACACTGAAACTAGTGAAATCAAAGCATCGCTCTGTTCTTACTGACACACATGTGAAAGAGTTACTACGAGTAGCCACAACTGAATACGAGCCAGACCTGAAAAAGATTGTGGAAACCAAGAAATGTCAGGTGTGCCACTGAGTCAAGTAAAATGAGGTAGGCTAATTTAAATCCATGAAAACTATTGCGTTATATAATTAGGTGTATAAGTTATTGTGACAGATATACTGTTGTTTGCACATCTGTTGTGTGGCTCTTTGCAGTGATAAAGTTTTTTTTTTGGCTCATCATGCCAAACAGGTTCGCCACCCCTGGTGTAAATGAATATCAGCTGCTTCAGCCCTACATCTACATTAGCAGGAGAATGAAGATGAAACCAGGGTGGACATATTACCAAGACAATAATCTAAAACACAGCCAAGGAGACTCTCAAATGCTTTCAGAGAAAGAAAATCAAGCTGTAGAATGGCCCAGCCTATCACCTGACTTAAATCCAATAGAAAATACTAATTAAAGCTCAGATTTGATAGACTAGACCCACAGAACCATCAAGATTTTTACACTGAGCAATGCATGTGACTTAATGTGACAATGCATGTGTACTATTTCAGTAGTTCAGCATTTTCTCCTCATGTCATTTCATTGTTATTACACAGAACTCTTTTTTGCACATTTATTTTTGTTTTTTTCTTTATTTCTTTATTTTTTTTACCGCAATCTGTGTCAATTCCATGTCAACAGCTCTTTTAGAAATATTATTCACAGGAAAAAACATGACATGTTCAATGCTTATTCTCCCCGCTGTGTATATGATAATGAGCATGTTAATATGCATGCTCTTTTAACCCTAATTGAACATGCGTGACTGTAGTGGTTGCCAATTTTCTGCCATGATTTGTATCATCAAACTCTACGGAGCGAAGCATTTAGATGTACAGAAGCATGTTATGTGGGTTTTATGATGTGTGTGTGTGTGTTGGTCAAGCTTTGTTTAGGTTCAAACCATTTCAACTTTGACCCCAATTTGTTTTGACCTTTGGAAGATAACAGCGACCCTGGAAAAGCTGAAAATGACATCTGCAATGTGCAACTTTGTTTTCTGGACTTTCTTGTTTCTTGTATTCTTGTTTTTCCAGTCATGCTTAAGATTAGCAAACTGTGTATTGATATTAAAGGTCATTAAGGTCACTCATTGAAACAGACCCCACATGTAAAAGCATTTAGATGTAGTTTTTAGATGAAGCTATTGTCTGTTTTTGCTTGATCTGTTGTCATTTGTTTATAACCGTCTTAAGCATAAATCTTGCTCAGTGTTGATTGATTTATTTTTAGTTTTATCAAAACTGAAAAGTTTAACACCCTCAGGCTAAGATGCAACTTTTTTACTATTAGAATAATAAAAAGATGTTTTTGTTTTGTTTAGTTTAACCACGTGCCTTGGTGAAGTACAGTATATAAGGTTCACTCCTCCATTTTATGCATATTTTTATTCATTTTTCAGTGAATATAGACAATATATGTTGGAGAATTTAGACAAGAAGTTTTATTAAACAATAATATTTATAAAAAATAGTCTCGTCACGTAAAATCTTTAGAGAGAGTACAAAAAAGTACATAATTTTAACAAAATTATTTATTCATTCATTCATTCATTTTCTGCCGCTTTTCCGGGGCCGGGTCGCAGGGGTAGCAGTCTTAGGAGAGAACCCCAGACTTTCCCAAGTGGTGCTCGCTGCAGAGCCATTTGAGGAGAGCTGAGCTCCAGCGAGGGGGAGCTTAAGCTTGAGCTCCACCTTTTTTGCACTTCTTCTACGAGTGATGTCACTGGGGGTAGGGTTAAGGGTGGGGTTGGTGTACGCATTAAAACAGCTTACAGGAGGAGGAGCGACAGCTCATGCTCCCCCTCGCTGGAGCTCAGCTCTCCTCAAATGGCTCTGCAGCGAGCACCCTCTCGACTTTCCTCTCCCCAGAAACTTCCTCCAGCTCCACCGGGGGGATCCCGAGGCGTTCCCAGGCCAGTCGAGAGACATAGTCTCTCCAGGGTGTCCTGGGTCTTCCCCGAGGCCTCCTCTCTGTGGCAGTGGCGCCCCCAGAAAATTTTCTTAGGGGTGGATAAGTAAGGCCACAACAAATCTTGTGGTGGCACACAAAAAAATTATGAATTGTGTATATATTGTGAATAAGGAGTAATGTTATATTTTTGTTTTTGGTAAAAGAAATAATGACGTTTTAATGAATTCCAATAATTACTCTTGAAATAATGTAATTTATTCCGCAAGTACAAGTGCAAACCAAATAAAAATCAATATTTAGTCTAAAACCTCTATCAGGTAAGTTATTTCTTGTACAACATACAATATATGCCATGTCTAACATTGATGAATTATGAATAATGAATATGATTAAGGAATGAATTAATAAACCAAACAAAACCCAACAAAATTTTGAAAAGCAGATTTCAAAATGCATCTAGTTATTTATTTTGGATTTGTGGTTTTCAATCAGATGAAACACAACTTTCTCGTTTCAAAAATAATTTCTTAATAAAAAGTGTGCAATCTCAGTGAATCAGCTTCGTCAGTGGTGCTGATCAATCCACAATAATTTAGTGGCTGCATTTTATTTATTCATTTATTTATTGAAGTATTGTGAATTTAAGTAAATACATTTAAATTAATAATATCAGCAACTATCATATTGGGGTGGCCACAGGGGTGGCCAGAGTTTACACAAGGGTGGCCGTGGCCACCCCTGGCCACCCCTTGGGGGCGCCACTGCTCTGTGGGACATGCCTGGAACACCTACCTTGGTAGGCGTCCAGGAGGCATCCGAAACAGATGCCCGAGCCACCTCAGCTGACTTCTCTCGATGTGGAGGAGCAGCGACTCTATCCATAAAATATCCTGCCAACTTTTGAAGGAAAATTATTTTGGTCGCTTGTATCCGAGATTTTGTCCTTTCGGGCATGACCCAAAGCTCATGATCATAGGTGAGAGTAGGAATGTATATTGACCGGTAAAACGAGAGCTTTGCCTTTCGGCTCAGCTCCTTCTTTACCACAACGGACCTGTACACTGACTGCATCACTGCTGCCGCTGCACCAATCCACCTGTCAATCTCACGCTCAAACCTTCCCTCACTCGTGAACAAAACCCTAGTGGAGGAATTTAAGCATCTTAACCAAATTATATATATATATATATATATATATATATATATATATATATATATATATATATATATATATATATATATATATATATGTATATATATATATATATATATATATATATATATATATATATATATATATATATATATATATATATATATATATATATATATATATTATAATATATAATATTACAAATATTAGCCCCCTTTGAATTTTTTTTCTTAACAGAGCAAAGAAATTTTCACAATATGTCTGATAATATTTTTTTTCTTCTGAAGAAAGTATTTTTTTTATTAAAGCTAGAATAAAAGCAGTGTATATATATATATATATATATATATATATATATATATATATATATATATATATATATATATATATATATATATATATATATAAAAAGACCAAAAAAAAAAAACATTTTAGGGTCAAAATTATTAGTCCCTTTAAGCTATACTTTTTTCTAAGGGTGTACAGATCCCGTTTACCCTAGCCTACCTAGTTAACGTAATTCACCTAGTTAAACCTGTAAATGAGACTTTAAGCTGTATAGAAGTGTCTTAAAAATATATAGTAAAATATTATTTACTGTCATCATGGCAAATATAAAATAAATCAGTTATTAGAAATGAGTTATTAAAACTATTATATTTAGAAATGTGTTGAATAAATCTCCTCTCCGCTAAACAGAAATTGTGGAAAAATTAACAGGGGGGCTAATAATTCTGACTTCAACCATATATATATATATATATATATATATATATATATATATATATATATATATATATATATAAGGCACAACAACAATTGTATTATATATATATATATATATATATATATATATATATATATATATATATATATATATATATGTATATATATATATATATATATATATATATATATATATATATATGTATATATATATATATATATATATATATATATATATATATATATATATATATATATGTATATATATATATATATATATATATATATATATGTGTGTGTGTGTGTGTGTGTGTGTGTGTGTGTGTGTTAACAAATGTTTAAATAAGGATTTCATACAAAAATTATTGAGAAAATGTCAGACAGGTGGGCCTTCAAAAATTGATTGGCAAAAGAAGTGGGCCTTGAAGTGAAGAAGGTTGAGAACCCCTGATCTCGTGGATCTCTGTCATCTTTAAAGTGCGCATTCGTGATATCAGGAGGTGTGGCTTCGGACGGCAGGGGAAGGACTGTGTTTAAAAGATGCTAAACGGTTAGAATTTAGGCAGATTACCTACTGCGCCTTTAATACTTAAAACAAGAATAGACTTTTAGACTTTTGCTGATTATTCCATTGCTATTCAATAGAGCATTTCCACGGTGGCATGCAGCTTTAAAACCTAAATACATATTCTTCCACAATATTGCTTCTCAATTAAACTTATCTCGTCTTAAGCATGATTAGATGTTTGTACTGCAGTCCTACAGATGTATGAAATGATTTATTTGCAGGGTGGTCTGCTGCAGATTAACAAATGAAGCGTTATTGGGAGATAAACGGAGCGAGGGACAGAGAGTGACCCAAAGCTCAAAAGACAGTGAGAGAAGATGGCATTGTATTGATTGGCTTTCCAGATGCTGTAGGCCAGACCTGCATCAGCACTAAAGAGTTCGATTAGCGGAGCATTGACCAGACCCTGATGGAACTGTGAAGCGGGACGGGACGTGTTTAATTAATGGCCAGCCGAACATGTCTGTTAGGAGATTAACAGGAATGAGATGAGCAAAATGGAGGGGTGAAAGGGAATGAGGACGAATCGATGGATGAAGCGAACGGGCTCTGGCAGCTCCTGCATCTGCATTGTGACTGCAGGAAGAGCCATGTGTTCGCTCTTTACGCTTGATGGGTTTTAGTGCCTGTGAATGGACTGTTTACCTTCAAGATGAACACTAACTTCTCTGTTAATGCGCAGTTGGGAGGATATTTGTCTTCATTTTCGTGAAAGAGCGTGCATGTATTGGTATTCTGAGAAAAAGAAAAAAGAAACGTTCTCCTTTCAGCGTACACTTATCTACACTGTAAACGATGCTGGGTTCCATACCTAGTTTCAATTTGTGTTGAGACAACATGAAGGAATTAAGTTAACTTATTAGCTTTTAGCTGTTTGAGTTGATTGAACTTAAAACAATTAAGTTGTGCCAAAAAAAAACGTAAGAATTGTGTTGTTTCAGCTCATTTTGAATAAGTAGTCTGAACAAACTACTGCATCTGAACTCTTAATATGTTTTAATACCTTTACATTAGAGCTGAAGATCTTTGCCCGAACCAGACGGGACCCGACGGTTTCGGGCTTGATTTCTATCATTTTAGACGGGGTCGGGCCGGCTTGGGCAGTAAATGAAAAGTCATGTGAAGCATTTGGATTAGCACGAGAAAGTAAATGTAATCTTTTGTTTCAACATTAAAATCCATCCCTGCAAAGGTGAAACATGATGATGGAGAAAGGCAAAATTTTGGCTGCGGTCAGGTCAGCCGCCAGTTAAAAAAGAATGGTCATTCTAGCCGCCAACGTATTTCGGCGGTCACTCATCCACATAGATATGTACATTAGATGTCGCCTGGCCTATTGTTGTCTATTGGACGGAATGCGTCAACAGCGCCGCCATCTTGGTACAGGGTAGCGCTCATTTGAAATGAATGCGGGACCAAGGTACAGTGGAGGACTGTGGCCATCCAAACAAAGAGATATACACATATATCTGTGTTTGGGAGTTTTCCTGGATGTTAGTATGTAATTTTTTTTTAATTACGAAAATTATAATTTTACATCACTTTTCTACATTGATGGATCAGTGACCGCACGGGCACTCCTGACAAAAAGCTTGTGTTTGTGTGTACAGAAATGTACTATTCACCCTCTCTGTTAAATTTGATCTAATCATGTCCTGAAACACACCTCCTCTCCTGCTTTCACTTCTCATACTGACGGAGGGAGCGAGTTGGAGCTGCTTTGCCGTATGGTGAATGCAGTAAGTGACTGTTATCATCAATAACGTTACCTGATTAGCACAAAAGTTCAGAGCATACAAAAACAGAAAAAAAACTTAATATTACCTATGAAATGTTCTATCTTTGTGCTTTGTTTTCTTTGTTTGCTCGTTACTACACCCGTAGACAGCGCTAAAGTCCCGCGTTGTAACGTAATAAGACTGTCTTGACTAGTGCGGTAGAATGACATTTGTCCTCGAAGCACTGTACCAATGTGGCGGCGCTATTGACGCATGCTCAGGGTCCCTATGCGATATCTAGTGTATACATCTATGACTCATCCACTGCGTATTATGGTAGTGCGCTAAACAGCATGGCAGAGCAATCTGACAGGGAAGATGACGAGGTCATTCGCTACATTGAAACTGCTGTCATGGAAAATAAAGTGGATGTTTTTGTCAGGTGAAAGATGAACACAATCCTACACAAAACTTGCAAAATTAGCCAGAATAGTAAAAGCCTGTGAATCCCGGCCAGTAGCAGCAGCAGAGAAAGGGTGTTCAGTGCTGCTGGACGCACCATCCGTGAGCGCAGAACTGCGCTAAAGCCATTTCCAGTGGATTCAGTAATGTTCCTCCACAAAAGCACAGCCTAATCTTGGAAAGTAAAGGATTTTCAAATTACAACTAAACCCTGCTGAAAAATCCAGCTTAAACCAGTCTAGGCTGGTTGGCTGGTTTTAGCTTGTTGACCAGCCTGATTTTAGAGGGGTTTTGGCCATTTCCAGGCTGGTTTTAGCTGGTCTGGCTGGAATATGACAGCTAAATCCAGCTAAAACCAGCTTGATCAGCCTGGTTTAAGCTGGACATAGCTGGTTTTGGCTGGGCTTCCATCCTGGCTAGGCTGGTCAAGCTGGTTTTAGCTGGTCATCTGCCTGCCTTACCAGCTAAGACCAGGCTGGAAATGGCTGGAAACCAGCCTGGAAGTGGCCAAAACCAAAGCCTGGTCAACCAGCTAAAACCAGCCAACCAGCCTAGGCTGGTTTAAGCTGTTTTTTTTTTAGTAGGGTATATTAATTAAACCATAAAGGCATAAAGTAGTCAGGGTACATAGGCTAATGTTGGCATTATTCTTTATTATTCAGCTTCACCATCGCACTAATGCCATATTGGACTTATTTTATTTCCTTGTTCCAGCTTCCAAGTGGCCTATAGCCTACATTTGTTATGAATAAATAATGTTAAAACACATATAAACGACTCATTCATGAAAAAAGGCAAAAGAGCTGTGTGCATCTGCTTATTTGAATAATCGGCCTGTAAACAGGTTCAGACATTATAAAGCTGTCAATCAAAATGTACTTGTCGGGATCGGGTTGAGTTCTGTCGGGCTTGGGCCCTATGGGGCCTAACTTTTATGGCTCGATTACAACTCTACTATACATCTGCAGCAAGTTGCCTTACAATTTTAAGTTGAGTCAACTTTTGTTTTACAGTGTAGTTGCAGTGTTCCTATGGCAACTGAATTACCACAACAGATCAATTCAAGTACTTTAGTACGGCTCAAAAACGCTGCAGCATTTACTTCAAATTACTATAGTATAGTTTATTTTCTAAATGAATTATTGGGTTTTAGTGTTTGCATTAAACATTAACAAGCTGTTAGGCTTCTCAAAATGATGCTTTATATGGACGAAGGAACACGACTAAAGCTGTTGCAGTAGAAATACTGTAGATAAATGTATCGAATATCAATGAATGTCTGAAAAAGATGGAGATGAAATGCATTTTTTTATTGCCCAGCCCTTTGGACCGACACAAGCTTATGATAAAGCTCTCTGACAGGGAGCAGTTTGTTTTGATGCAACTCATGGCGGAGAAGCCAGAAAGTTTCTATGAAAGCAGAAATAATATGTAGATTAACCAGAAGAGCTCTCGCTGAAACAGACACATCAGCTGTTCTCCTGAATAATGAAACGGCGTCTGGTTGAAAAAAGCTGAATTTTCTTCGACTCTCCCTTTCTGAATGCACTCGTCCATCACCGTCAGCGCATATCGCTTTTCCAGAGATGCGATGGGCTGTTTGGGTGGCCTTGGCAAAGGATGAAAACAGAGAGAAATATTTTCTGGGTCTTCCGAATGCGGCATTAATAATCGAGGAATGGAAAAAACCTTCCCGCTGAATGTCAGAGTACATACATTATTCTGACAGCCGTTTCGTATTTACTTCATCATCTGAGCGCTGATTCCATCCTATTGTAAAAAGTTCATTCGCACGATTACGTGTTCGATTTCTGCTGTCTGTTTTCATATTGTTGTTGTTGCAGTCATTGTTTTGTCGTTTACTTCAAAAGTGAGGATATTGATTTCTCCCAACACATTGGAAATTCAATAAACTTGTGAAATTGTATGACAAGAATGCACATGCTCTCACTTTTCTTGGCTTTAGAGGCATTTGGCAAGCAAATGAACTGATTGACAATGCATTCAACACACTGTGAAAAGCAATTTACTTTAAAAAAAGTGAGTACACCGGTTGTCTTAAAAGCAGCAAGTTGACTTTACTTAAATAAGTGAGTAAACCCATAACTTGGATCTATTAAGTTGACTTGATTTAATTCATTAAATTATGCAGCTAGTTTTTCGGCAAATGGTTTACGCACTTTTTTAAGTTGTGAACTAGTGTCATGTGAATAAATCTTTGTAGACTGTGAGTCCAAAGTTTTTAAAGCCTGTACTTGCACAGCAAAACTGAACATATTTACAGTATAAACCAATTACATGACAACATCCTGGCAACCACCCGCAACACTGTAGCAATTACATGACAACATCCTGGCAACCACCCGCAACACTGTAACAATTACATGACAACATCCTGGCAACCACCCACAACACTGTAACAATTACATGACATCATCCTGGCAACCACCCACAACACTGTAGCAATTACATGACAACATCCTGGCAACCACCCACAACACTGTAGCAATTACATGACAACATCCTGGCAACCACCCACAACACTGTAACAATTACATGACAACATCCTGGCAACCACCCACAACACTGTAGCAATTACATGACAACATCCTGGCAACCACCCGCAACACTGTAACAATTACATGACAACATCCTGGCAACCACCCGCAACACTGTAACAATTACATGACAACATCCTGGCAACCACCCGCAACACTGTAACAATTACATGACAACATCCTGGCAACCACCCGCAACACTGTAACAATTACATGACAACATCCTGGCAACCACCCGCAACACTGTAACAATTACATGACAACATCCTGGCAACCACCCGCAACACTGTAACAATTACTTGACAACATCCTGGCAACCACCCACAACACTGTAACAATTACATGCCAACATCCTGGCAACCACCCAAAACACTGTAGCAATTACATGACAACATCCTGGCAACCACCCGCAACACTGTAACAATTACATGACAACATCCTGGCAACCACCCGCAACACTGTAACAATTACATGCCAACATCCTGGCAACCACCCACAACACTGTAACAATTACATGCCAACATCCTGGCAACCACCCACAACACTGTAGCAATTACATGACAACATCCTGGCAACCACCCGCAACACTGTAGCAATTACATGACAACATCCTGGCAACCACCCACAACACTGTAGCAATTACATGACAACATCCTGGCAACCACCCGCAACACTGTAACAATTACATGCCAACATCCTGGCAACCACCCACAACACTGTAACAATTACATGCCAACATCCTAACAACTACCCAAAACACTGTAGCAATTACATGACAACATCCTGGCAACCACCCACAACACTGCAACAATTACATGCCAACATCCTGGCAACCACCCGCAACACTGTTACAATTACTTGACAACATCCTGGCAACCACCCACAACACTGTAACAATTACATGACAACATCCTGGCAACCACCCACAACACTGCAACAATTACATGCCAACATCCTGGCAACCACCCACAACACTGTAACAATTACATGACAACATCCTGGCAACCACCCAAAACACTGTAACAATTATATGACAACATCCTAACAACCACCCAAAACACTGTAACAATTACATGACAACATCCTAACAACCACCCAAAACACTGTAGCAATTACATGACAACATCCTGGCAACCACCCGCAACACTGTAACAATTACATGCCAACATCCTGGCAACCACCCACAACACTGTAACAATTACATGCCAACATCCTAACAACTACCCAAAACACTGTAGCAATTACATGACAACATCCTGGCAACCACCCACAACACTGCAACAATTACATGCCAACATCCTGGCAACCACCCGCAACACTGTTACAATTATATGACAACATCCTAACAACCACCCAAAACACTGTAACAATTACATGACAACATCCTGGCAACCACCCACAACACTGTAACAATTACATGCCAACATCCTAACAACTACCCACAACACTGTAGCAATTACATGACAACATCCTGGCCACCACCCACAACACTGTAACAATTACATGACAACATCCTAACAACCACCCAAAACACTGTAACAATTACATGACAACATCCTGGCCACCACCCACAACACTGTAACAATTACATGACAACATCCTAACAACCACCCACAACACTGTAACAATTACATGACAACATCCTAACAACCACCCAAAACACTGTAACAATTACATGACAACATCCTGGCAACCACCCACAACACTGTAACAATTACATGACAACATCCTGGCAACCACCCACAACATCATAGTAATACCCTAACCCAATGCCAAAGCATAATGTTTCCTGATTAGCAAGTAAATAATTATCAAACAAATACATTGTTATCTGTCCTCACTTGTACTTGGCCTAGTCTGCAAAACCCCAAGTTCTAATCGAAACAGAGAAGCAGAGTAAGGGGATATTTCATTATATTAAGAAGAAACGCATTTAAAAAGCCATCGCGGGATTGCACTGATACCATCTCAATGCGTTCCTGTCCAACACATGCCACATTTCTGCCTGAAGAAGCACTTGTGAAGGCTGGCAGGGGTTCATCTGTAAATATGGCCCATTACTCTCCAACTTTACGACTTCATGACTGTCCTACAGCTGTTTAGTGGCCGGCCTCAGGTCTGCGGATGCTCACAGGGAAAATCTCTCTCAGCTTGAGGAGCTTCAGGCAGGTTTGCCCTCTGACTGATGATTTCCTGAGACAGATCTGATAAAGCGAGCTGAGGCGCAGATGAGCAGAGATGAGGCGCTCGCACCTCAGTATGCGATGCTGCAGTCTAATAGAGCGCAAAAGTGATGGCTTACTTTTTTGGTGGGCTTGGCTCTGCATTTGCAAGTGCTAACAAGGGTTTCACACAAAAAATATAAACAAGCTTTAATGTCACACCCTATAAAGCAGTGGTCCTCAACCTTTTTATCACTGCAGACCGGTCAACGCTCGTCACAATGTGGAAAAAAGTCAACAAAAGAATCCAATTTTAAGTGTGGTTTATTTTGCAAAACAATCGCAAAAATGTCGATCAAAAACAAAGCAGAGTTCAAATGGTAACGCTCGCTGCCAGAATGAGAACTGGAAAGTCTCTGTTGGATATCACAGCACAGGAAAGTCCGATGCACAAAGCCACCAAGAGTCCTGACGGAGACACAGTAACATGAAAGCCACACTGAACTGACAATGAGCAAGGAAAATTCTGCCCTGAAATAGGTGCGGTGATCGACAACAGTTGGAGCTGAATATAATGAGGCAATGATGAGCATACCATGTGACCAAAACAAACAGACGCACCACAACAAATGCACATGAATAACAACCCCACGTAACAACACAACACTCAATAAGACAACACAGAAGGTGTGCATTAACCGCAACCATGACAGTACCCCCTCTCCTAGGAGCACATCCTGGTGCTTCCAGAAGAGCTTACCTGGCGATTGTAATCATCGATGATCCAATATGTTCCTTGCAGGTACCCAACTTCTCTCCTCTGGACTGTAACCTTCCCAGTCCACCAAGTACTGGAATCCTTATCCCCTCGGTCTGGAGTCCAGAATGTGCTTAACCGAATAAACCATTTCACCATCTACCTGAGGCCACGGGGTGGAACCGGGGTAGGCAGATTATTAGCCACATGTAACACAGGCTTTAATTTGGATACATGTAATACGGGATAGATTCTCCTCTACGCAAGAGGCAATTTGTGGCGGACTGCCACTGGATTAATAATTTTAGTGACAGGAAAATGCTGCCCTGAAATTGGCACGGTGATCGACAAGAGCTGGGTGGTGCTGGGTTGTTTTGTAGGTTGCTAGGCGACCCTCAACTGTTTTCTCAGAGGATGACAAGCTGACAAAACATTGCTGTCAGTCTGATACAAGTATTTATTGAGAAAATTACAAAGCACTGCAGTGTTTGTGCGTTTTGTGTTTGCCTGAGACTCCATATAAGCTGAAGCTCATGGGGCAATTCTTATCACGTGACTCGTGGTGTGCTTGCTGAATTCATTGGCCTGAGCATGTCACACCGCTTGTGCACAAGCCATGCACCTCAATTGGAAACAATGAACCTGCGCAAACTCTAGTAAGGCGTCATATGCGAACGGCCCCTAGAAGGCCGCCTTCATTTGCGATCTCCAGCAGTTGATCTTCTTCTTGCACAGACATGCTGGATTTGCCTGATTTGTTGACGAATGGGTTGCGGATCCATACCTTGGCAGTTCGTGGGTCATTCACTGCCTTTTCCCCTTAGCAAAGAAACTTTCCAAAGACGTCTGTTTCTTACTCATTATGCTGCTTGTGCGGTGTTGCCAACTTTTTTAATGAAAAGGCACTAAGCTCTTCTCAAAAAGTTGCTAAATGTCACTAGATTACGTCATACGTCAATTTGCATATTTCTGACCTCATCACGTAAAGCAGTTTGTGTATAACAGCCCATGGCTATTAATAGGGTATTTATACACTTAGCTTTATGTACGCATGTCAATTAAATTAAATGTATTGTTTGAATATCAGTATAGATGTATAATGAATTTGCAGTAATCTCCCAGACACAAACTCAAACAAGTTCCAAAACTGTCACCAAAATCTATCTGATTGTGAACAAGAAAACAATAAATGGCCAAATTAAATTGTTAAATTTAAATCAAAGGGGAAGCAAATCGGTTTAACTGTACTGTTACAAGGAAAATACCTCACACTCGCGGTGCTAAATCATTTGCCGTTAGTATGCAGAGGAATGATCTGTTCTCAAGCTGCAGGTACATGGCTGACTGCTGTATACGAGGGCTGTGCTGCCTGTGATTGCACCGAGGTGGGGGAGGGGCCGACAACATCACCCGCAGCTCGTTGAGAAGGGTAGGAACAATACAGTATGGACACATGAGAGTTTGTAAAAAAAACTCCAGTCACGCTAAAAATTCGCTAGATTTGAAAATTTTGGGTCTGAAAAGTTGCTAATTATAACTTATTACCATAAAGTTGACTGGATTTCAACTTTCCTCAACACCCACACCACCGAAGACGCACCATGCCACTCCTCGCCACCGGCTCCCATTGAAAATGAGTGACTTTCAGCTACTTTGACGCTCTCGCCGCTTTCGGTGCGAACGCAGTTATTCAGCCTCATTGGAGGGTTTTCAAGCAATTCGCCTTTTAACAATAAAACTGCCAGAGGTGACTATTCCTAAAATTTCCAGTGGGGTCAATTTTACTCAGCACAAATTTTTTTTAGAAAAAAAAACAAAAAAAAAACATAATATTTTACTGTTTTTTTTGCCGCTGTTAACAAAAAGTGTCTAGATTCATGAAATGATTATTTCAGGATAACAAAATTATCTTAGGAGTAGGTTATGAGTAGGTTAAAAATCTAAATTTGAGCCATCATACTCTGATACATAACTTATTTCTCCAGACTCTCCGTCATTTGTTACATTTTGTGTTTTTAATAGCTCTACAAATCGCCTTCTATTAGTCACTGAGACTTTATTTATTTATTATAATCACTAATTCAGTGAGTAAAATTGAAAGTAAAAGTCATTGATGAGTAATTTCAAACATAAGACGTGCATAAATACAAGCATTTTTTATAGTGGGTAAATTTGACCTATGCTACTGTAACGGAGGCCAATTAGTGAAGTGCTCTGCAAGTAAACCTCACTCCTCTGACCTCTAAAGATGCTCTAGTGAAAGATGCTAGAGGCCATCGTCTTAGCTTCCTTGTTAGAGCAACTGACTACATGCGGAAGGTCGCCGGTTTGATCCCGCGGGTTGGTTGGTGTAGGACTGGCAGGATTACATTGGTGCTGTGACCCGGATGGGAGTAAGGTTTAGGGGATGAGTGTAACAGAGGTCAGCTAGTAAGTGCTGTGCAGGTAAACATCACTCCTCTGACCTCTAAAGGTGCTCTAGCGACAGATGCTAGTGGCCATGGTCTTTAGCCTCCTTGTAAAGGCTGATTTATACTTCTGCGTCAAACGTCGGCGTATGCTACGGCGCTGACGCATAGCCCTTCGCCGTGGCCATCGCCGTCGCTGACGTGCACCTCTCAAAAAATGTAACTACACGTCGAAACGACGCGTAGCGCAAGATCTGTGATTGGTCGGCTTTGTAGCGCTGACGAGTCTGGGCGGGACCGAGAGCCGCGCGAATGGCGCGTGCGATTGTTTACAAGTGTGGAGTCCCGTGAAGGAGCTCCGGATGGAAAGTTTTGTTTTGTGTTTACCTCATAGTTAAAGTTGTTGCACGTCCGCCGGTTCCTGCCTCAAAATGAGCGAGTTTGAGCCACTTGTACATCCCGGAAGTGTTCAGGAAAAGCAAAAAAGCAGAGAAGAAACTCGACACAGAGGAACATTAACACCTCACTGCCCACTAGCGTTTCGGAAGTGTTAATGCAGACCGACAGAGACAGCGCGCAGAAGTATAAATGCACAGCCACGCGCGTTGCCTGCGCCGTGGGTTACGCCGGTCACTTGACGCAGAAGTATAAATCAGGCTTTAGAGCAACCGACTCCCATGCGGAAGGTCGGCGGTTCGATGCCAGCCTGGAGTGGATTGGGTGGCGTAGGACCAGTGGGGTTGCACTGGTGCTAATAGTTTTAAATGTCCTACTTTTTAATCTTTTTTTTTTTAAACAATTTAATCGTTTATTGAAGGTCTGTTATGTACATTTGAATAACAGTGATGGGTAAAATTAATCCCATTGCGGTTCTAGTGTGAAAGGTCATGCCACAGCATCTAAATTGGATTCAGGTCAGGACGTTGACTAGGCCACTCCAAAGTCTTCATTTTGCTTTCTTCAGCTATTCAGAAAGGGATCATTTTCCTGCTGCAGAACCCAAGTTCGCTTCAGGTTGAGGTCACTTGGAACACTTTTTCACACAGGGCTATATAGGATTTTGTTAATGCTAACATATTAATTGTTTATCAGTTTAATATATTGCATCGGAAGTAATATTTAGAGAGTTGAGTCTGTAAGATAGCAGAAAAGGTATTAAGTTTATAACCAGGAACTTTTCAATATCAAACATTGTTGAAGAAAAGTTCAAGATCCCACTATGTAATTCAAAAGCTCACATTTATTTAAAAATAAAATCCATGAATTACAAAATACGGAAAACTTTAGTTGACTTTTTTTTTTGAATATGGCTCATGAATGCAGACTCTGAGCCAGGCTCTGCTGCACAACTTGAGCTCCTCGAATGTCGTTGTTTGTCAATTTTAAGTCAAAGCTTCAGTCTCCATCTCCATGTTCATCTCAGCTGGTAAACACAGAACAAACTGACACTGACAGGTTCTTCAGCAATGCCCTGTGACTCAAGTTAACAGCACCTGTCACTGCTACATCCGCAGAACAGAGCTCCACGCGCCGGCAGCATGTACTCCACTGTCAGCTCCTGTCCAGATATGAACCGTACATGAGGTTATGAGATCGAGAAACGAGGATGAGCTGCTGCAGCAGGCTGTCATTGAAAACCCAACTTCAACTTAACAGCGCAGTAACAGAACGTCACTTTCCCTCATGGAGAAAATGCTGGAGGTGCGAAGAGCTACTAAGACTCTTAAAGAGAAAGATTGCAAATCAACCTTTTTGGCTACTAAAAGATGGTTTCAGTAAATAAATCTCGGTAAAAATTTAATTGAACGGGCGCTCATAAGTCTGTTATGACCCCTTGACTTGACACATGTCATAAATGCGCCACTTTATTAAAGGGTCACAAAACACCAAAACACATGTGTTTGAGCTGTTGACAGTCGTATATGTCCCACACTGCTAAAAACACTATTAGGACACCTATATTTCACTAAAAAGTGTAAGTTGGTTGTTTTTGCGTTATTTCAAGCAAATTCGTACTTCCGGTTTGAAACAAATTTTTGAAGCTGCGTCACGGCCATGACATAATAGCGTGTATTCCAGCGTGCAGACTGGACGTCTTTGCCAGAGTGTGTCTTATTACGTCTTACAGTGTGATGCATTAATGCATGAGTAAGGCTTGGTTCAAACCAATCAGCGCACTCTATTGTGCAACTTCATCAATATTCATTACTATCACCGTGTTTACAGAACAGAGACGCCACGTTGTGTTGGCAAAACAAGCGTGAAGTGTTGCTTTTTTAGTTTGCTGCAGTTAAGTTTTGTTTTCATTTTCTCTCTGTGAGAGCGCAGACTCACGTGTGGATTAACAGTGTACGCGACGCTCGACAACAATAACTTACGTGTCTAAGGAGGAACATAGTTTACCTGAGAGCTGTTCTCATCTGCAAACGCTGAGATCTGGATTCGCTTGTAGTATTCTCTTCATAAAGACGCGGCTCTAGTTGCTGGTGATTGTCCTGTCTCTACAGATATGGTAAGTGAGCGACCAGTGCTCTTTGTTTATTCAGTTTGTTTGTATCTAACAAACTATTGCACAGAGTGTAAACACGTTAGCACTACAACCAAACTTTAACCTCGTGTAGGGTTTTTACCGCATTTAGTGACCGGAATAACACACGCGGCTTTCTGACACTACCTGCCATGTGCATCTAAATTTCTGGGAAATGCGGAGGGTTTTTTTTCTCTCATTCGCTGTGCGGTATCAAACATTGCATGAAAATACACGCTTACAGCAGTTCCTCGAATCAAATCTCTAGTTTGTCGTGAGGGGCATGAATGAATTCCCTAAATCAAAGAGCCAAACTGCAGTTAAAGTCCACCATTTAATAATTTGGCAAATAATTCGACTACAGATGTCCATGTAGGTTAAACACCATCACTTTACACTGTGTGTGTGAATTTTGACTCTGAAACTCGTGCGTGCCCAAATAGACACTCCCACACCATCCCACTTTTCTTCCTCCGACACTCCCCCCTAAACAGAGCTGAAAGTAGAGGTGTGAAAACACCCTGCTGAAACGAGGGGGTTTCACTTTTCCAACTGCACGTTAATGCAAATTTCCAATCAGCCAATCACATGGTTGCAACTCAATGCATTTAGGCATGTAGACATGGTCAAGGCAATCTACTGCAGTTCAAGCCGAGCATCACTTACAATTCGGACAGGCTCACTAAAATTGGACTAGAGAAGATTGGAAAAACATTGCCAGGTCTGATGAGTCTCCGTTTCTGCAGCAACATTCAGATGGTAGGGTCAGAATTTAACATCAACAACATGAAAGCATGGATCCATCTTGCCGTGTGTCAGCGGTTCAGGCTGGTGGTGGTAGTGTAAAGGTGTGGGGGATATTTTCTTTGCACAATTTGGGCCCAGTTATACCAATTGAGCATAGTTTCAACTAGGGTTGGGTACCGAAACCCAGTGCCAGTATGAAGGCAGTTCTGAGGGCAAAAGGAGCTCCAATCTGGTACTAGTAAAGTATACCTAATAAAGTGGCCGGTGAGTGTACTGCATCAGTTTAAAAAGTTAAATTGTTCTCTTATATCTACATAGGGTAATTTCCAAAAATCTCCAGAAACTCTATAAAATACTCCTAGAATCAGAAGGTCCATAATTGACCATGTATAGATCTTGTTGTAAATATTAACAAGCTTCGCTTTGACAGCTAGCTCTCTTTCTCACACACATAAACACACACAGCATGATTTATGCTGGACACGAACAAATATAAACGCTAACCTAAAGAGTGACGTTAACCTATTTTGCTTACGAGATGTGGATAAAGGCTAAACTATAATGAAGCTTGACAAAAGAGAACAATGGAGATGTATCTCGTTGTATTTTTAAGCTATAATGTCAAAGAAAACACAGCCAGGAATTAATATTAACCTCTTCAAATGACAGTTGAGCTGAGGGATTTGTCACGATTCAGCAACCTACATACAATTGAACACACCTTATGCCCAGGGCCAGATGGAATCTGCGGACGTTTTTTGCTATTTCTGCGGAGAATTTTGGTGAAAATCTGCGGATTTCTGCGGAATTATTTTGGGAGTATCCAGCGGAGTATCATAACTAAAACCTTAATATATTGAATAAAAAGTAATAAATTGCTGAATAAAAACTAAATAAATTCAGATTTACACATTTACTCAAGTAAATAAATAGAATTAATAATGGGCTAAAAATCTCCAGAAATCTGCGGAATTCTGCGCACGCAGATTCCATGTGGGCCTACTACGCGAGCCGTGCATATTAATGACCTCAGTGCTACATATAATGCTGTGTTCAAACCAGACACGGAAAGCGTGGATAAATCACGCTATTCGCGCATAAATAGCAGCGAGTGAGGTACAGGGGGAGGAGCTACACAGAACACCACAGATCCCATATACACACTGTCATAAAGATCAATGCACTACAGTGAACATTTGAGTTTACTTGCTTCATTCACGCGTCAAATCCGCTTCATTCGCAAGTCAAATTCACTTCAGAACAGACACGGATTCACGTGATGGGCAGGGCTTCTGTCTGCCCACTGACTCTAGCTTCGTTGCTAAATGGCTAACATGGATTTTATTGAGAAAGTAACGGTGTTTATGTGCTTTATGAAGGCTGAAAAACAGAGTCAATACGTTTAGGGCCGTGTCTGAGTCTACTAAATCCTTTCAGAGGTGCACCCAGCTCATAAACTCCTCCAGACACTGGATGATGGAGGCTTTCAGCGGCGCTTCTGACTGAGCCAAGCCCAGTTTGATGAACTGTTGTCGGTGTCGGTTGGAGGATTTCTCCTGGGACACCAACAACAGGTGCTATGTCACAATCACACCCCCATAACAGCAAGCTCCTGATTGGTTAACGCGCCGCAAATATCAGCTTAAGTTCAGATTGTTGAACTCGAGCAATTTGTGTGTTAAGCGCGCAAAACGCTCAATTTGCGCTGCATCATTCATGCATATCGTGCCATTCGTGTGTATTGCGCCGCAGGATGTCTATTCGCGTGTTTGCATTGACTTAACATGTATGTAACATGCCTGATGCTCCTTCCGTGTCTGGTGTGAACACAGCATAAGACTGTGTTCTTTTGATGCTGTGGATGCTTGTCAGGTTTGGATGAACAACCTAAAGTAGGCCTACATGCAAATGATGACAGCATGGTCCGTGAGCAAAGTAACAGTCTGCTTTGTGTTCTGATTAGCCTGTTGTCCACTGGGGTTTCACAATCTTGGGATTAACATGAGAACGAGAAAACATGTTCTGAGGTCATACTGATCTGTTATTTTGTGGACTAGATATACCCAGGTTTTTTTTATAGGGCACCTTTAATAAAAGCAATTTTGCTAAATCAGATAAAAAGTGCACATTTTTATAAGATGCATTTTCTAACAAACTTGGATGAAGAATGACAGTGAGTTGATGTTTGCGCTGAAATACGCTGCACAGTAAAACGGCTTAACTGATGGGAGAATTCTGTCCTCTTTGTTTTTGCACTTGTGTGGCAGAGCGGTCCAAATGAGTTAGAAGAGGGAAGAGGAAGTGACAGATGAAAGGGATAGAGATAAATGTAGGCGTGGTGAAGACGCCGGCGTTTACAATACGAAATGGCACAATCAATTCAGGCCAAAATAAGCTCGATTGATTCGAGAATGTAACAAAGGAAAGCAATATCTGGAGGGCTGCATGAGAGAGAGAAAGCGAGCATGCAAAAGTACACGTTGTGTAGGAAGCAAGAAAATTGTGAAGACTTTGAGTTGTACGGTAAATGACAGACCAAATCAATAACATGGTGTGTCTGAGAATAAGACAGAGGGAAAGAGAGAGAGAGGAGAAAAGAAGCAGACAAACACAAGTGGCTACAAAGCCATTAAACAAACAGCACTTTTAAAAAAAAAACATTTGCTGTTCAGCAATAAAGCAACGATCTGCCGGTCTTAACAGTTCAGAAACAGTTTTTCACCGCACTGAGATCTGCATGACATTTACAAATGCAGAAATAATGCAGGACAAATGAGATGTGGGCATTCTGAAGTTAATCTGAATATGCTGCATATGCAAAACTCACTGAAGTGGGATGCTGTTTGTGGTAGCCAGTGCATTGCTATGCAGAATGCAGTGTTCAATGAGCTTCGCAGGGTGTTGCTATGTGGTTGCAAGGGTGTTGCTATAGGGCACAGGAGTCAAACTCCGTTCCAAAAGGGCCGCAGCTCTGCACAGTTTAGTTCCAACCCTAATTAAACACACCTGATCAAACTAATTGAGTCCTTCAGGCTTGTTTGAAACCTACAGGTAAGTGTGTTGGAGCAGGGTTGGAACTAAACTGTGCAGGGCTTCGGCCCTCCAGGAATAGAGTTTGACACCCCTGCTATAGGGCATATGCCGTTGGCAGGGTGTTACTGTACAGCTTATATCAGGGGCGTTGCTAGGGTTGAAATGAATTCAGTCTAATTCACTCCGCTAAAATACCCCCCCCTTTCAAAAGGTGATTTACTTTAATTTTAATAATAGGATAATAAATGGCCTAATACAAAATAAAAATTTTTAACAATAACATGTGAAGTTTTGTGACTTGAAACATCAAAAAGGAAAAATAAATATTGATAAATCAACCCACTTCTCATTTACTAGTCTGTTATGAGCCATATCATACCTCTTGAGCCTCCTGATTTGCAGTTTCTGTTTGTTTTTTGAAAGTGTAACTTTCTACATGTCTTCAAATCTGAAAATATGATTTATTAAATAGTGTGAATTGTTATACAATGTGATACAAAGCTACAAACATGTTCATTAGGACAGAGTGATAAACTAAAGTGTAGTGTTGTCGAGATACTGGAATTTCTAAATTTAATACCATGCAAAATATTGATATTCAATAGGCTACTATTTTTGATATAATAACAATTGTATCAAAAAATTCTACAAAAACAAAAAAAAAGATCTTTATGCTTGAAATATGTTCACTTTTTCAGTTTTCCTCAAAATAGGGTGATGTGTGCATTGTGGCACTTTAAATGCATGTAATGCCTGTTTCATTCATACTCGAGCAGAAATTCCACAGATGCCTCACAAAAATAGTTGAACATTCCATGAAATCCCTGATATGGATGAAGGCATCCAGCTATTGCTATAGTTGAATGAAAATAAGATCTGAATAAACGTACTTTAACTGATCATTTACACGACTGCGACAATAAATGGTTTATATGAGTTCTTCCAGCCATCTTAGATATTTTCATAAGAAAGTCGATTTATAATTCGATGCTAACTGATATAGTAGAATATAGGGTCCCACTTTATATTAAGTGGCCTTAACTAATATGTACTTACACAGGAACTAATAGTTTGTTACAATGTACTTGTTGTGTAAATACATGTATTTACTGTGTACTCATGCTTGATTAAATACATGTATGTAATTACTTCTGTAATAAACTTCTGTAATTACATTTGTAAATACACTGTTGACCATCCCATACACCTTAACCCACCCATAAACCTACCCACACCACCAAACCTGTCCATAACCCAACCCCAATCCCAACTCAAGAGCACCACAAGTGTTCTCAAATACTTTATGAACGCAGTAAGTACATTGCATTTATTTTTTTGATGTAAGTACATAGTAGTTAAGGACACTTAATATAAAGTGGGACCGAATATAGCTATAAAATAATATGCTAGATGCATGAGACAATCTTGTTTCTCAGGTCTACAAGCAATTCCTTTGCCTCCATGCTTGGTTTGTGCTTTGACATGCACTGTCAACCCTGGGACCTTATATAGACAGGTGCATGCCTTTTCAAATCATGTCCAATCAACTGAATTGACCACAGGTAAACTCCAATGAAGCTGCTGAAACATCTTAAGAATGATCAGTGGACACAGAATGAGCTCAATTTAGAGCTCAGGAACCAAAGTTCTGTGTTTTAAAATAAATGAAAAATCTGTGCATCCCTAGGTTTGGTGTGTTGCTATGTGGTTTCTAGGTTGTATCTATATTGCAATCCTTTTAAAATAATGCTACGGTTTTCTGGCTGGTTGCTAATGTGTTGCTATTTGATTGCTGAGGTGTTCTGAATGGTCCTCGTTCAGCTGTGATGAGTTTAAAGAGAGTTATATATTAATTGAATGGTGTTGCAGGCCGAAATGTATCATGTGTATGTTTACAGGTTGAATTAAATCACTCTCCTTTAATATGAATAACAGTTACAGTGATGCATGACTTGGCAAACAACAGTAATAAGTGGAGATTGACTGTTCATGTAGGCAGCAGTTTGAATCTCAGCGGGAGAACTTTCTCTCGCCGGCAAATTCCACATTTCTTCTAGTTCTGTCTCACTTCAGGCACAAATGAAGGTCGCTCGACTCATTAACTTCCTGGCTGAGTCTGGCTCACCCCCGGCCAGTCTCACTTTCAGCATCACTCACCGCAGTCCAATCAGCCGGCTTCATTGATATATATAGAGAGCTAGACTGACACCAGAGAAGACAAGAGAGGACAAAGGAATAAAGAGACGCGACAAAGACAATCAAACAAACAAGCGCAGCGAGGACAACCTGTAGAACAGGACGATCGCAAATTACATCCCTTCATGAACTCATCTGCTTTTTTCCCAGAGACAAACTAAGAATAAATTAAGAAAAGGAAAACTTTGGCTGATTATGAAAGCACTAATAATTTCACTTTCATCTCACCATGAGCTTCAAAACAGATCAAACTCAAATATTGCAGAGGCACATTGAATAAGTCTCAATATGAATTTCAATTTGAATTGATCATCAATCTTCTCTAATACAACCACGGATTCAAGAAAGACCACAAAATAAAAACAGAATAAAATAATAAAAGTAGCCGCCTTGCGAGAGATATTTGGAAAGCTTTCTGAGTAGCTTTTGAACGAGGATCAGAGTGAAATTATTCACTGGAAATCAATGCAGCTCTCAAATCTCTGCATATTAGAAACGCTAAAGTGGAAACCAAAGCTATTGTTGTGTGTGGGATGCCAGTCCATCGTTTTCAATCCAAACACCATGAAGGAGTCCTAATGTCGTGGAGAACATTCGCGAAAAAGCGCAAAAAGTGATGGAAAGTTGCTCCCTGTACATATTTGTGCCGTAAAAAAGAAACCAGTATCAAAGGAAAAATCTAACCCCACTGGCAGATACTTTTTCTCTAATTCTCCTATTTTTTTTTTTTGCTAAATTAATCAGAAAGTAACAAAATAAGCCTAATTTAGGTCCACAAACCGGGATTGAAGTTTTTTTTTCTTTTATAATTAAACTGACATACGGCTGTAGTAGGGTTGGGCATCTAAGCTATAATGCCGATCCGATACGCATCTCGATACAAAGAAGACGATCCGATATATTAGCGATACATTTGTGACATATTGCGATGCAACACGATACGATTCACACCCATATCACGATACAATGCGATAATTCAGCACTAACTACTTAGATCAAGTTTATGAGATGATGTGAAAGAAGATGCTGTGCCATTGAAAGAGTTTTATTATTAATTAACCAAGCAAAACCAAGACTTTTTTTTACAAACTGGCTCTTCTCTCAGAGCCAGAGTGTCAGTTTACAGTAGAGGGCCATTTTAGAACATATAGCACATATTATTTAAGTATTTTTAAGATAAACAGAATGTATAAGTGCAATATATATTAAAATATATATATTTGCACTCTTACAACATAAAGGTTTACCATTGCACAACAAGAATTGTGATTTAACTTTTCAACTATGAAAACAAGTTTTACAAAGATATATTTTGCCACTGATTATTCAAAACTTAAGGTCATGAACTAGCAGTGTTATGCTGCTTTGAAACATCACTGTCACTGTAAACAACAGGCTAATAAAAATATAACAAACCAGCAATCTTCTTGCTGTGAGGTGGTCAAACTACCCACTGTGCCACCGTGACACCCAATTATTTTTATCATTATTATTATTATTATTATAATTAAATAAAAATTAACAGGAGGAGGTGTTTAAAACCTTCGTTTTCCGTGACACTAGGCTGAATATCTTTGCAGATGAACAATGCGATAACATCCGTTATTGGCATAAAGCGCACAAAACTGTTGCGCATGGAAAAAAAACTTGCAATGCTTTTCTCACCACTTTTGGAGCTGGTACAGTAGCTACAGTTGAAGCAGTGTGAAAGCCGGGGATGCAGGAACACTGGAAGATGCTTTCACAACAACACCGTGGCGCCGCTTCAAGTGAGATTTCAGATTAGTCATACTGCCCGCATATTTTACAGATGCGCGGCACATTTTGCAAATTGCATCTGTCCTGTCATGTCGTACATCCTTAAATCCATAATGTTGCCATACTTTAGATTTAAAACTCAGTGAGGACTAAAATGTTTGTTTTGCTTCTCGCGCTTTCTGAGGCCGCACCACTAGCTTCATCCGCACACCTGATACACTGAGTTGTAGTGTAAGTGTACACATCCGCAAATCCGTTGCTAAGGCTTACTTTATGTAGGTCGATTAAATTATGCGCCAAAAACAGGTTGACAAAACTTGTTAATAAATAAAAAATACATTCTATATTAAAAATATAAGCTGTATCTTGGAAAAATCGATGCATCTCGCAAAAACCGATGCATCTCGATTTGCTTCCAAAATTTCATTCATCCTCTGCTGCTCTACCGATGCACTCGCATCGTGCACGCGCATGACCACGTATCGATACATATCGATTAATCTTCCCATCCCTAGGCTGTAGTGATAAAGAACATTTAAAACATTTATACTGTTTTAAATTTGTAAAACTTATTCACATTTGATGATGATTGATAATCACAGAGCGCTCAACAGATCTTTTTATCCCATTATAAGATCCTACAGAAACATGTTAATACGTGGCTGTCAATCAATTCGGTGGGCGGGGAATCTGCACTCCTACATCACATTGTATTGGGCTTCAAAATGGGAGGGATTTGGATCCTATCTTAACGTCAGGAAATTTAAAAAATAAGACTTAATGTGTTTCTATCACCCCAATATGCCTGTGGACACATTATATCTACACACAGTTCTGTCCATCAGCTTACAAAAGATGATTTTCATCATAGGTGCCCTTTAATGTTTATAGAACATTCTATCTACTCCATCTAATGACCAGATAACCCTGAACAACGTTCTGTTGACATTACAACAAGAATGTTTGTGTTTAACTTTGGGAGAACAATTCTTTTTAGAAAGCAAATATGTTCTTTACGAATATTTATTTTGTCAACAAACAGAAATGGTGAACAGGAGGAGCAGTGGCCTAGCGCAAAATGCGGAGGCCCCCCTGCAGGGATCACTGACGGGGCCCCCTGATGAGGGGTTGGAGGGGACAACGCGGGGAAGGCAGGCGGGGTGGAGCAACAACGCGGGAAAGCCTTCACAAACTGAGGAGCCATCACAAACCGAAAGCGGCGAGAGCGTCAAAGTAGCCAGAAGTCATTCATTTTCAATGAGAACCGGCGGCGAGAAACAGCGCGGCGCGTCTTCTCCAGTGTGTGAGCGTCAAGGAGAGATCAAATCAAGTCAACTTTGAGCTATGATATGACGCGGTTCGGCGGGAAGCAATCAGAATGAAGTAGTCCTCCGCTTGAGAGGTGTTCAGAGAACACAGACCTGTGAACTTTGGTTCCGACCACAGTTGTTCCCAAGAGTTTGATTATTGCGGTTACTGGATTTTCAATTATTGAAAATTGCGACGACGCGGGGCCCCTTATCACACGGGGCCCGTACGCGGTGCGTGCCCTGCGGGCCCGTCCGCTACGCCACTGAGGAGGAGTCTGTTAGGTTGTAATAACTCTCCCAAAACTTTTTCTCCATCTTTGTAAATTAAACACCTACTTTACTACATCCAATCAGCTCGCAGTAGAAAAAATAAGCCACGCCCACTGTTTTCTCCTACAATATTCCATTTCTCTAGGAACTGCGTCATAATATGGAAAAGAAAATGGTCGCAGCTTTCAGTCCATGCAGACTTTAAGCTTGTCTTGCAGACCCTCACATGCAGACACATGTGGACATCAGTGTCCATCCTCATTTAAGCAGCTTCCAGTGCTCTTTCTAATGGGTGCGTCAGAATCAATAGAGCTTCATTGATCATCGAGCGGCGCACAGATTTAAGTGCAGCTTTAGCAGGGCCAAAACAGCAGAAAACAGAAGCGTGTCAGCATTTCATCAGCCTCATCTCATCCTCAACAGCTTCCAGTGTTTTTTCAAACTATGCAAGTATAAGCGTCCCATATGTCGAGACAGAAGACCCTCTGAGGTGCATCATCAAAATGACAAACGCAACTTACCTGACCGAAAAGATGCATCTCTGGTGTCCACTTAAAGCTTTGAAGAGGTGAGATAAAACACAGATAAAGACAACAAAACGAGAGACAGAGAGAGAGAGAGAGAGAGTCGGCTGAAGACATGATTAAATTTCACCATCTATTACAGCTCAGGCTTTGATCCGTCTTCAAGGCTTCTTACTCTGGGCTGGACCGTTTTGAACTCTCCGTCTTAAAAGGTGAATCTCCGACGGCTGTTTCATCACATATTTAATATCAATAATTTGCGCCGCCCTTGGGGGAGAAACAAAATTAAGAACTCTCTCCTCACAGGTTAACGCATTTAAATGAAGCATTGATAAACAGCAGCAGGATAAAATAAAAAAAGGAGAGAGAAATAAACGATTATTATTATTATTAAGCTGTTTGAAGTTTGAGACATTTTCACACAATTCGTGTCCTTGAAATTTAGGCATTTTGATAGAAAAATAATGTTACATATCACCGGCCACTTTATTAGGTATACCCTACGAGTACCGGGTTGGACCCCCTTTTGCCTTCAGAACTGCCTTAATCCTTACTGGAAATATTCCTCAGAGATTTTGGTCCATATTGACGTGATAGCATCACACAGTCGGCTGCACATCCAGGATGCGAATCTCCCATTCCACCACATACCAAAGGAGCTCTATTAGATTGGGGTCTGGTGACTGTGGTGGCCATTTGAGTCTGTGGCACCACCAGAAAATTTCCTTAGGGGTGGCCAGAAGAGGCCACACCAAATCTTGGGGTAGCACGCACAAAGAAAAATGATCAATTCAGTGTGATGTTATATTTTTGTTTTTGGTAAATGAAATATTGTGGTTTTAATTCATTTAACTAAATACCCTTAAAACATTGCAATTTATTCCTAAAAAATCTATAAATTCAAATTCAATAAAGTAAAAAAACAATATTTAGTTTAAAAACACTTTTCATATGTACAGTGGGGATCCAAAGTTTGGGCACCCCAGGTAAAAATGTGCATAAAGAAGCCAAGGAAAGATGGATAAATATCCGAAAGGCATCAACTTACAGATTAGACACTCTTTTAATATGTCAAAAAAAAAGTTAGCTTTAATTTCCATCATTTACACTTTCAAAATAACAGAAAACAAAAAAATGGCGTCTGCAAAAGTTTGGGCACCCTGCAGAGGTAATATCTTGTATTGCCCCTTTTGGAAAGTATCACAGCTTGTTGATGTTTTTTTGTAGCCAGCCAAGAGTCTTTCAATTCTTGTTTTAGGTATCTTTGCCCATTCTTCCTTACAAAAGTCTTCAAGTTCTTTGAGAATTCTGGGCTGTCTGTTACGCACTGGTCTTTTAAGGTCTATCCATAGATTTTCAATAATGTTGAGGTCAGGAGATTGTGAAGGCCATGGCAAAACCTTCAGTTTACACTTCTTGATGTAATCCACTGTGATTTTTGAGATGTGTTTAGAATCATTATCCATTTTAGGACCCATCCTCTCTTTAACTTCAGCTTTTTCACAGATGGCATCAAGTTACTATCCAAAATTTGCAAAAATTTATTGAATCCATTTCTCCTTCTACTCGTGAAATGTTCCCTGTGCCACTGGCTGCAATACAACCCCAAAGCATGATTGATCCACTTCCATGCTTAACAGTTGGACAGAGGTTCTTTTTATAAATTCTGTGCCCTTTCTTCTCCAAACGTACCTTTGCTCATTCCAGTCAAAAAGTTATATTTTAACCTCATCGGTCCACAGAACTTGTTTCCAAAATGCATCAGGCTTGTCTATATGTTCATTTGCAAAGTTCAAATGCTGTTTTTTGTGGTGAGGACGTAGAAGAGGTTTTCTTCTGATGACTCTTCCATGAAGACCATATTTGTACAAGTATCTCTTTATAGTGGAAAAGTGTACCACAGTTCCAGTGTCTGCTTGATTTTTCTGGAGGGATTGTGCAGTGAAACATGGGTTTTGACTTGCTTTTCTCACAATCCTCAAACTGTTCTGTCTGATATTTTTCTTGGTCTTCCAGATCTTGCTTTAACTTCAGCTGTTCCTGATGATTGCCATTTCTTAATTACATTCCGAACAGATGATATTGGCATCTGAATCTGATCTTGCAATCTTCTTATAGCCTTTCCTGCTTTGTGAGCGTCAACTATTTTCAGTTTCAGATTTCTAGACAACTGCTTGGAAGAACCCATGGTGCTGATTGTTGGGGTAAGTTTAGTCTGAAGTATGAGTCTGGGCATTTAAAATCTTTGAGATTGACATCACCTGGTCTTTTCAGTCGATGGCTGAAAACAATCCATGACACTGTCAGGTCTCAGCTTTCCAAAAGGGGCAGTACAAGATATTAACTCTGCAGGGTGCCCAAACTTTTGCAGACGCCATTTTTTTGTTTTCTGTTATTTAGAAAGTGTAAATAATGGATATTAAAGCTAAATTTTTTGACAAATTAAAAGAGTTTCTAATCTGTATTTTGATGCCTTTTGGATATTTTTCCATCTTTCCTTGGCTTCTTTATGTACATTAATACAAATTTGTACATGGGGTGCCCAAACTTTAGATCCCCACTGTATATATATATATATATATACACACACACACAGTTGAAGTCAGAATTATTAGCCCCCCTGAATTATTAGCGCCCCTGTTTTTTTCCCCCAATTTCTGTTTAATGGAGGGAAGATTGTTTCAGCACATTTCTAAACATAATAGTTTTAAAAACTTATTTCTAATTACTGATTTATTTTATCTTTGCCATGATGACAGAAAATTATATTTTACTTCATATTTTTCAAGACACTTCTATACAGCTTAAAGTGACATTTAAAGGCTTAACTAGGTTAATTAGGTTAACTGGGCAGGTTAGGGTAATTAGGCAAGTCATTGTATATCGATGGTTTGTTCTGTAGATTAGCGAGAAAAAATATAACTTAAGGGGCTAATAATTTTGTCGCTAAAATGGTACATAAAAAATTAAAAACTGCTTTTATTCTAGCCGAAATAAAACAAATAAGACTTTCTCCAGAAGAAAAAATATTATCAGACATACTGTGAAAATTTCCTTGCTCTGTTAAACAACATTTGGAAGATATTTAAAAAAGAAGAAAAATTTGAAGGGGGTTAATAATTCTGACTTCAACTGTACATCATTCATCTATTGCCTAAACTTATTTTTTATTATATCTTTTCTTACATGAAAAATATGTTATCCTTTTGGCATCTTTGACATACCATGGGCTCTATTTTGACGGCCAAAATAAAACAAATATGACTTTTTCTAGAAGAAAAAATATTATCAGTCATACTTTGAAAATTTCCTTGCTCTGTTAAACATCATTTGGAAAATATTTTAAAAAGAAAAAAATCAAAAGGGGGCTAATAATTCTGACTTCAACTATATATATATATATATATATATATATATATATATATATATATATATATATATATATATATATATATATATATATATATATATATATATATATTCACTTTTCAGTTATTTTCACATACTTTTATTGTACAGCATACTGTATATGCCATGTCTAAAATTAATGAAGAATAATGAAATAATAAAACAATCAAATGAACAAAAGGCACATACACACACACTTACTGTACACACACTCACTATACAGACTCTAATAATATCATTTACCCATATTCCCTTTTGAGTGCCGTTATTATTTATACAGCTTCTTCTATTGATGTACCTTATGGAGGGAAATAATAAATTGCCATTGCTGTCTATATTTAAGCAGTGTGTGTGCTGTCAATGACGATCAGGGAGGGGGTGTTGTCAATCCACAATAATTTAGCGGCAACTATTTATTTCTTTATTGAAATTTTGTGAATGTACGTAAGTTCATTTAAGTTAATAATATCAACAGCATAATCATATTGGGGTGGCCACAGGGGTGGCCAGAGTTTACCCACCCCTGGCCACCCCTTAAAGGCGCCCCTGCGTCAAGAAACCAGTCTGAGATGATTCACGCTTGATGACATGGTGTGTTATCTTGCTGGAAGTAGCCATCAGAAGATGGAGACACTGTGCTCATAAAGGGATGGACATGGTCAGCAACAATGCTCAGGTAGACTGTGGTGTTTACACAATACTCAATTGGTACTAATGGGCCCAAAGTGTGCCAAGAAAATATCCCTCACACCATTACACCACCACCACCAGCCTGAACCGTTGATACAAGGCAGGATGGATCCATGCTTTCATGTTGTTTGCGCCAAATTCACATGTGTTTGGACTTGTGGGGAAAACCACCCCACGCTAACACTGGGAGAACATGCAAACTCCACACAGAAATGCCAACTGGCCCTTCTTGTTGTAAGGCAACAGTGCTAACCACTGAGCCACCGTGCTGCCCTGTATTGGGAATTCCAAATTCTAATCTTAATAATATGCATTTTCAGCAATGTGACTGTATGTTTACATATGCAAATGAAGACATTATCTAATTGCTGTACATGTGCTAATTAAATAAAACTGAAACTGTAATGTTTGCTGCATGTACCGTAAGTGCTGCTGAAGTGGAGAACAGAACTCATTTGGAGAAAACACATTTAAAAGATAAGCATAGCAATTAAAATCTACAGGCACAAGATAAAGGGGAATAACAAACACATAAAAGTGGATGTTTTCCTTACACTGGATTTTTCTGAAGGACAAGTAAAATCGCAAAAATGAGATTTAAAAAGGCAGTATTTGCTGACTATATAGGGAAATACATGTGCATTTTCTATGTAGAACAGATAAAAAAATAATGCTTTTTACATTACACACATTAAACTGATTATAAACATTCTGAAAATAAAAACTATAATAGTGTCAAATTATAACATTTGAATCAAATATATACAGTATTTTAGAATTTACTACACTGTAAAACCCAACAGTCAAGTTGATCAAATTAAATGAGTATCTCAAAATGTAAAGAGAGTTAATTCTACTCATCTTTGAACTGGTTAATTAAATACCTCATTACTTCTACTTAAATGGAGCAAGTTCACAGTACTCATATAATTTTTTTATTTTTTTAACTCAAACCATTTGAGTAAACCGATTCCGTAAAACTGTTTGAGTTGCCTTAACTTATTGGGTTTTACAGTATTCAGTTGGTTTGAGTTCTCTTCATTGATTAGATTTTGTTGTGCTTCATTTACTCAAATGGATTAAGTTGACAGTACTCATTAGGATTAGTTTTTAAACTTAAAGGGTTTGTTGCAATCGGTTTTCTCAATTAGTTTGAGTTATCTTAACTTTTGGGATTTTACAGTCTACCTTAATTTTGATAAAACGTTATTTTTACCAGTAAGTAGATTTATAATATTTTAATATGATTATTATCTTTCTTTAAAGTTACAATTAACAAAGTATTTTAACGGTAGGCGGTAAAACATTTCCATAAATATAATTTTTGTAAATATCTGTAAATATTAATCCTGTTTTTTGTAAATAGCTTACAATTATGAAATTATGATTAAACAGTGTATTTAACAATAGAGGACATTGTTTTATTTTATGCATATCGTTGGTCACACTGTACAATGAGGTTCATTAGTTAATGTTAAGTAATGCATTTACTAACATGAACAAACAATGAACAATACATTTACCACTGTTTTTGTTTATGTTAGTTAATTTTAGTTAATGAAAATACAGTAGTTCATTGTAAGTTCATGGTTACTCACGGTGCAGTAACTAATGTTAACAAACATGGACTTAAATGTTATTAATGCATTAGTAAATGTTCAATAATGATTAATAAATGCTGTACATGTGTTGTTCATTATTAGTTTATGTTAGCAAATGCATTAACTAATGAACCTTCTTTTAATGTGTTACCATATTTTTTATATTAGTAAATACCTTAAAATTATGACAAGCCATATTTTAACGTTATATTTTTTATATTTTATATATATATATGTGATGTATGTACATTTACAGTTGGAATTATTAGCACCCCCTGAATTATTAGCCTCCCTTTTTATTTTTTTTTACCCTAATTTCTGTTTAACGTAGAGAAGATTTTTTTCAGCACATTTCTAATCATAATAGTTTTAATAACTCATCTTTAATAACTGATTTATTTTATCTTTGTCATGATGACAGTAAATAATATTTGACTAGATATTTTTTAAGACACTTCTATACAGCTTAAAGTGACATTTAAAGGCTTAACTAGGTTAATTAGGTTAACTAGGCAGATTAGGGTAATTAGGCAAATGATTGTATAACAGTGGTCTGTTCTGTAGACTATCAAAAAAGAAATTAGCTTAAAGGGACTAATAATTTTGCCCTTGAAATGTTTTGTAAAAAAATTATAACTGCCTTTATTGTAGCTGAAATAAAACAAATAAGACTTTCTCCAGAAGAAAAAATATTATCAGACACACTGTGAAAATTTCCCGTTAAACATAATTTGGGAAATATTTAAACAGAAAAAAAAAAATTAATTCAAAGGGGGCTAAAATTTCTGACTTCAACTATGTACACACACACACACACACACACACACACACACACACACACACACACACACACACACACACACACACACACACACACACACACACACACACACACACACACAAATAAACTCTGTTAAAATATTATTTTATAACAGAAAAGAATCCTTATATTTAAATCAAAGACTTGTTTTTCTAGTTGTTTCGTTAAACCAACATCTCAGGACTGTATATTAATAAAGGCACTGTAAACAGGGTCAGTTTTGATTTCATGTCGACTTCAAACCCTCGGCTCTCCACAGCCTCTGGGCTTTTTTCTTTCTTTCAGTTTTTTTTTCTGCTTTCTGTGTTTCAATTTCAAGGTGATTTAGAGGCATGAAACGTTTGCGTTAGAAAGTCAACAAAGGCAATTGTGATCACAAAGTAGGCATATTCAACTACGCCGGCGCTAAAACAACAAATGATGCAAACCTTGAAAATGAACCAGATTAGCAGTGAATAAATTAACGCACTTTGTAGTAAACACCACATCCATCCCTCATGTTTACTTCACACGCACTGCCCTTAAAGAACAATAAAGGCTACTCACTCAAAACACACATCTAAAAAATGTGAGGTTATATAAATATAAAAATAAATAAAATGCTTACTACATATATACAGCTGAAGTCAGAATTATTAGCCCCCCTTTGAGTTTATTTATTTTTTTATGATGTTTAAGAGAGCAAGGAAATTTTCACAGCATGTCCGATAATATTTTTTTCTTCTGGAGAAAGCACCCGGAGAAAACCCACGTTAACACAGGGAGAACATGCAAACTCCACACAGAAATGCTAACTGACCCAGCTGGGGCTCGAACCAGCAACCTTCTTGCTGTGAGGCGACAGTGTTAACCACTTAGCCACCGTGCCGCCACAATAATGAGCGGTTCACGAATAGACCATTTGTGATTACAAGTGGAAATGTGCTCAGAATGTTTAGCATTCTCCATAAGCTGCAAGCTAATCAGCACTTTTTGGATGCTCGGCTTTTCTATTAAAGGCTGTAATAAGGCTTTATAAAGCAGGACTCTCTCCCTCTCCTTCATTCTCAGGGTCTCTCTTTGGCCGCTGCCAGAAACTCTTTCTCTTTGCTGACAGAGAATGGAGAGTTGTTGTTGTGGATGACCTATTCACGCAGGCTTTCATATAAAGAACTCCTGCCACAACATTTGGAGACCTTCAATGAGAGACTTCACTCTGCTGGACACTGACATTCAACTCGGAAATTACTGAATAGAGATGTTTTTTGTGCACTGTTAAAAAAAAAAAACAAAGAAAAAAGTAATGTTTTGCCACAAGGAGTCTAACAGTGTGTGCTTCAGATGAATCAGTGTTGTTTACGTTAGCATGTGCATTGTGTTAACAGCTCTACCTATTTATTTATTACATAAAAGGGTCGCCAAAGCGGAATGAACCACCAACTACTCCAGCGTATGTTTTACAGCGGATGCCTTTCCTGCTGCAATCCAGTATTGGAAAACATCCATACACACTCACATTCACACACTCATATACTTTGGCCAATTTAGCTCATTCAATTCCCCTATAGCACATTTGTTTGGACAGTGGGGGAAACCGGAGCACCCGGAGGAAACCCACACCAACTCGGGGAGAACATGCAAACTCCACTCAGGCCCCGTTTACACTAGTGCGTTTTAGTTTAAAAACGGCGTTTTAGAATGAAAACGATCCGCGTCCACATTTGCGTTTTACCCAGCGTTTCTGAACAGCCCTCCGTCCACACCAAAACGCTGAAAACGCACATCACGTGACCACACAGACAGTCTCGGGCAAGCGCTGCAGCCCATCTACCCAGATGAGAGCAGGGCTAGTCGGACTTCTCATCAAGCATCTCCCACTGGATCTAATCTCACTATATTTATTAAACGGTCTATTTCATTCATCTTGTTGTCTTTATCTAATGACATATTCCCTGACGTTGGTCATTGGAATCTATTACTTGTTCACAGGTAACGTGTTTTGGCTAAGCGCAAAGATAAGTTAATGATTAATGTAAGCACGTACATTCTGTATATTGACTGATCGGTTGCCTTTAATTCCTATAATGTACAAACTTATTGTATGTTATACTTTTATAATGGCCCTTATCGATTATTAAAACTGATATTCAGCAAAAGTGAGGGTGTGTTTCGTATTTTCACTGAAATTGAAAGGAGGCAGTTGTTATCGGCTCCGTTTTGTTATAAATATCCACACAGTGAAGATGACGCTCATATATGCAGCACGACGCCTCAACATTTCTGCTGTCTAAGTTGCTAATATTAAAATGAAAATAGGCAGTTCCTTAAATCATGTTTACATTTTATTGTTGAGAAAGTGAAACAACGTAGCCAGGGTGATGTGAACGAAGTTATAAAGTACACTGTTCCCTTTGAAGATTTACCCGTGTCCTCGGTATAGTCTGTTTTCCATATCAAACTGAGAAGAAGAGACTGCAGCCTTGATCAAACTTGCGAAGTCTGAACTTACAAGGAGAGAATGCTGGACTGAACTGTGTGTGTTAGGCTACTTAATATTCAGGAAAAGCCCCAATCAGAGAAGCCAATATCTGCAGCCCCGCCTCCGTTTTCAGATGTCTCCGTTTTCCATCATCCACACTGAGACGGAGCAGCAGCGTTTCAGAATGAAAACGGCCTCTCCAGCGTTTTCGAAACGCTCCGTTTTCAGCGCTCGAGAACTCCGGCGTAGTGTGGACGGTTGGCGTAACCGTAGCAAAACTTATGCATTTTCAAACTAAAATGCATTAGTGTAAACGGGGCCTCAGATATGCCAATTGGCTCAGCCGGGACTCAAAACAGCAACCTTAACTCTGAGTTGGTCTACTCAAAGTTGATTAACCTAACTCAGATCAGCTGTTCTGAAATCGAAAAATCTGAAGCTGCGTCCCAAATGGCACACTATACACTATGCACTCATGCACTATGTACTTATGCACTTACACACTCAACAGGATAGTATTGTTGTCCCAAATGGCACACTAATGTTTTTTTACTAAGCGGAAATTCAAACCGTTTCCCTGATAACGTTTGACGGTTGCCAAATCAGTGAAATAAACGACTGAATTATCAAACAATACCTGCCGTGAGTACTGCCGCATTTACCATCCGGAGGCGCTATAATCACTTTCGTAGGAGAATTTTGCTTTCACCATCCAAAATGAATAAAGTTATTCAACATGTGCGTCTGATAGCTCCGCCCCTTCCGCTACGTAAGCAAACCTGCGGTCGTTGAGTGCGTGAAGTGTCCAACATTACACACTTCATTTTAGCAGCTGAATGAGTGCATCATCCGGGTAATTAAAGTGCACTTATCATTTTTAGAGTTTTCAATGTGAACACATTACTTACACTATTTATACTACAAAATGGCGTAAAATAGTGCATAAGTATGCGATTTGGGACGCAGCTTGAGTTTTTAATCTCTCGGTAAGTTAACTCAGAATTCAAGTTTAAACTCAGAGTTGTTGAACTTCCTTACTGAAACAGTAAGTAACACTTTTAAAAAAAAGTATCTATCGTTAAGAAAATAAACCTAATAGTAAAGCCTCACCAAAAAAAAGTTTTTAAAGTTCACACACAAGAAAACAGAAAGTTACACTTAAGATTAAACATGGCATTTTCTTGCAAAACATACTTAAATAAAATCACCAGTGGACACCAATTATTTTTCCCGCCGCTGGATCTCCATTCACCGAAATTTAGCCAAAACCTTAAGATGTTGCATGAAGGCGTGATTAAATTTTGAAAATGCACAGAAAATCAGTGGCGTCCAGAGCTGCTTCAACTCTTCTGTTTTTGAGATTGGATGTTTCTGAAGTGCATTTGTTCAGTGTGAATGAATGGACAGTTCCTCAATACAAAATTCATTTCAATTCAATAATTGCTTTATTGGGATGACAATAGTTACAAATGTATTGCCAAAGCAGTTATAAAGTTTACATAAAAAGTAACATACATATATAATATAAAAAAACAGTACATGCAGTAAATAATAGTAATATTTTTTTTTAAAAAAAGATGATATTTATATAATAACTAAATAAAATATCAACAATACATCATATTATTCAATATATCACATTAATATTCAATATATTACATTATTATTTAACATTAATCATTCATACAAATCAATAGAAAAGTAGATTAGAATAAACTGTACATTTTTAGGATAAATCAGTAATAAAAACAATAATAATCAGTATATTTACAATGATTCATTTATAATCATCTAGGTGTGTGTGTGTGTGTGTGTGTGTGTGTGTGTCTGTGTGTGTGGTGTGTGTGATGTTTCTGAAGTGCATTTGTTCAGTGTGAATGAATGGACAGTTCCTCTCACTCTCTCTCTCTCTCTCTCTCTCTCTCTCTCTCTCTCGCTTTCTCTCTCTCTCTCTTTCTCTCTCTCTTTCTCTCTCTCTCTCTCTCGCTTTCTCTCTCTCTCTCTTTCTCTCTCTCTTTCTCTCTCTCTCTCTCTCTCTCTCTCTCTCTCTCTCTCTCTTTCTCTCTCTCTCTCTCTCTCTCTCTCTCTCTGGGCCTCTCTAAGGAACAGTGATTACAAGTGAATGTGTGCTGCTTGTGTCATGCCAATTAATGAGGAAAGCTGTGTGTGTTTGTGTGTGTGTGTGTGTGTGTGTTTGTGTGTGTGTGAACGCTGCGAGAGGAGAACGCAGTTGTGCATCTCCATACATTTCCATACTAAACAGCCTGGAAAGTCCTTCCCTTTCCATGCACAAACACTTACTGGGAGAGACACACCTAAATACAAACACACACACACTCATAAATGCACTCGTGCACGCAAACACTTAAATGCAGACAATATCACACACACGCACACACACACTCTTATACATGCACTCGCACACGCAAACACTCAAATGCAAAAAATACCATACATGTACACACACACAAAAACACTCACACAAAACATACACACACAAATACTTACACACTACAAAAAACACATATATACAATCACACAGACACTTATATGCACAAACAAACTTTAACACACACATTCACTTACACACAAACACTCACACACACAGATACACACATACACGCCCACAAATACACCCACGTACAGAAACACTCACTTGCACACACACACAAACACACACAAACACACACATGCACACAAAAACACTCACACACTTGCATACAAACATGCCCAAAAACACACATGTACAAGAATTACATGCACACTAATACACACACGCAAAAACTTTATGCAAGCAAACACCCACACGGACAAACACACTCACGCACACAATAAAACACCCATTCGCACACACAAACACACACATACACAAACACTTGTACAAAAAAGCGCACAGACTTACACAAAAACAGGCACACACTCAACTTTTACTTGAAGGTGAGGCAGTGGCGCAGTAGGTAGTGCTGTCGCCTCACAGCAAGAAGGTCGCTGGGTCGCCGGTTCGAACCTCGGCTCAGTTGGCGTTTCTGTGTGGAGTTTGCATGTTCTCCCTGCCTTTGCGTGGGTTTACTCCGGGTGCTCCGGTTTCCCCCACAGTCCAAAGACATGCGGTACAGGTGAATTGGGTAGACTAAATTGTCTGCAGTGTATAAGTGTGTGTGTGAATGTGGATGTTTCCCAGAGATAGGTTGCGGCTGGAAGGGCATCTGCTGCGTAAAAAAACTTGCTGGATAAGTTGGCGGTTCATTGCGCTGTGGCGACCCCGGATTAATAAATGGACTAAGCCGTCAAGAAAATGAATGAATGTGAGTCTTGGTGAATGTCTTATGATTTATCTGTCACTAATTGTGTATGTTAACAAATAAATACAAATTAATTATTATTCCTAAAATTGTGTTATAGTTCCTTAAAAATTTGGGTCGCGGCTTGATGACCATGTAAAAAAGTGGGTCCCATGGCCAAACCAGTTGAGAACCCCTGCTTTACATTATACAGTATATATTTATTAATGACACACACACACTCACACACACACTCACACATGCACACACACACACACATACACACATACACACACACACACCCTTGTGTTTATGCAAAAACAATCAATGTCTTGGTTTAAAGTAAAGTGTCATCTAATAATCTGCAAATATCTGGCTTGTATTTTTGGGTGTGTGTTGAGGAGAGTTTGTGCTTCTGTTAGACTCGATGGTCTGATCTCATTCACACTGCCACAAAAAATAATTCAGATGATAATTATAGGAGAATTGCATTAGTAATTGAATTCCAGCAGGCAGAGCAGAGGTATGGGGGTCAGTAACGTGACGCACATTTTTTTGTGTCTCCACCTATTAAGTTATTCCGAAATCTGAATGCAATTTGTGGAGACAATGACTTGAATACGTTGAATACGTACAGTTAATTAAAAATCATTTAGACGTGTTCATTTTTAAATATTAATTAAGTTATTTTTTAACACTAATATTGTCTAGCTGGTGTAAATGCCTTGCATTCCCGGAGATTGTGAAAGAAAATATTGTCTTATTAAAAACCATCATTATTTATAGTAATAATTTGACATACATTGCATACAGTTAATTGTATTATTAGTATCATTATTGTTTTGTTGTTATTGTTATTTTTGTTGTATAAATAGTGTTAATTATGAATTTTCAACATCTAAAGTCGACAGAGCAGAGATCAACATCCCATATTGCAACTCACAACCGTAAATAGGTCCAATATTGTTTATAATTTACATTACTGATGTGTGTAAGATATCAGAGTTGTTTAAATTTATACTATTTATTATCTTTTGTTCTGGGGGATAATTTACCAAAACTTATGAAGTTGATTAAAACAGAAATTAATAAATTGAAATTATAGTTTGACGTAAACAAATTGTCATTCAGTGAAGTTTATTCATAAACTAATTTCGAAAGGATCACATGCTTATGATTTATTACGGCCGGTCTTGTATTAGCTAATCATTATCTTCCAATCATACGAGCCCTAAGCTACTATAAATAACCACAGTTTTCAGTCCATCTTTGTTTGGAAGAAACCCCCCTTCCTCCTCTATTCTCCTCCTTAACCACTGATAGGGCGGCACGGCGGCCCAGTGGTTTGCACTGTGAGCCCCGCAGCAAGAAAACTGCCAGCCCTGATCCCACCAGGCTGGTAGGCGTTTCTGTGATTAGTTTGTATATTCTCCCCGTGTCCTCGTGGGTTTTCCCCGGGTTCTCCGGTTTCCTCCCACCCTCCGAAGATATACAACATGCATAACAATCAAGCACTTGTCTAACCCCTTTTCCCACGTGTTCCCTTAGCTAACGCCAGGGGCGCAACTACCCATTTACTGAGGGGTATGAGGGTGAGTGAGATTGAGATTCGGGTGTGTGAACAGACAAATACACTTAATAAAATATAATATACAAACATGTTTTATCGTAAACACAACTAATATTATCTTAAATGAGCATACACAAAATGTTTTCATGGCATTCTTAAAGTCACACCACAAAACAGTGGATCACACGGAGATTAACTTGCTGCTCTTCACTAAATAAATATAGTAACTTTAATCAATATTTGTGGCGATAATGAATAGTCAATAATATGGCAGCCCATCACTCTCAAAAACACAAATTGATTAAAAGTATGGTAATGTTAGTGTTGGTTACGCTTACCAATCTCTTATTATTCAGTTTGTCATGCAGTTTTCATTTTAAGGCATTGTTTGTTTGTTCTTTTTGTTTTCTATTTTGCTCTCCACGTCTTTTCACTCTTCTCTCCATTTTGAATATTTGACTGTAACCGAGCAACAGATCAATCAAATGGTCAACGAAGAGGGAGGGGTGGTATAATTTTAAAAAAATAAAATACAATATTATATTCATATAAACTGCAGGATAAACATTTTTACCCAAAAACATTTGTTTATTTTTATTATTTGAAACTTTTACAGTTTTTCTCAGTGGCTTGGGTGCTTTTCTCATTACACTATTTACATTTGCACAACAGGAAATGCATTTCTCAAAAAAATTAGTCATTTGTGCACATCCTAGTAGCAGTTTCTCATTCTTTTCAACAAGTTGCGAATGCTTTTGGACATGCATCAATTGCTTTCATACAACTCTCTGCTGTTGAGAACATTATCATTTGCTTCTGTCATGTCAGTCAAAATGAACTAAACTTGTAAATGCTGAATAGTCATTCCATATAAAACTACTAGTCCTCATTTCATTACTTGAGTCATTACAGACAAAAATGTTGAACTAGTTGTCAAAATCTGTCAAACAAATTTTCTAAAACAAATTTAGATCTTTATTTTCCTGAAAATGTCTTTAAAATTGAACAATTTGATGAATGATTTACAGACCTGTGTATGTTGCAGGCTCAGGTCCAATATGTTCTGCAATATTGTGTACAGTTGTGCACAGCTCTACCTAAAGGGAGTTTATTTTTGTTGTAAATAAGGGTGTGTTTATTCTTTTGCACAATGCTGGGAATAAATGAGTATTGCAAAGAGCAAATGCAGTAAAAATGTAGAACATACATATCCAGTGTCTTGTACTCAGATACACTCACTAAATGCAGTGATGTCTCACTTTACTGTAGTTTTCAAATGGCTGTGCAAATAGTATACAGTGCTGTCTTGAGCATTTTCAGGAAGTGTCACCAAAATCTGACTTTTTTGCATTGAGAAAATGAAGAGAGTAAACTGTCATATTGAAAACATGACAGAGCCATTTGACTATCTTGTTCATAAACAATGCTGTCAGGACTTTTTATTTTGATGACACAGACGCTTTGATTGACATGAATACTTGCTTTTAAGGAATGAACTGTCCATTTTGAGCATGTGACGCGCTTTTGCAGGTTATCAGCTAGGTTTTACAGATTGTACTAAGTGTTTTGAGAAATGCATTAACTGTTGTGCAAAAATGCACTAGTGTTGTGAGAAACACACCAAAGCGACTGAGAAAAACTGTAATAAGGATAATTTCAAAAATAGTTTTGGCACAATGCCCCCCCCCCCCCATGTGTGGCGCCCCCATGCGCCACATATACTGTATACCCCCTTTTTGCGCCACTGGCTACCGCAGCCGGGGAGTTCTGAGATCCACCGAGCTCAGGCTCCCCTCTCGCTCTGCCAACGGGAGGAAGCCCCAGACTCGAGGATCCCTTGAGCTCGGGGCTCTCTCCCGGGACAGCATGCCAAACAAGCTTTTGAGAGATCATCAGCTAAGTGTGAACTCTTGAAATATAAGTAAAACAAAGATTGTGTTATTTGGGAAATTAAACAATAGTCATAATACAGATTTACAAATTGATAATGAAGTTATAGACAGAGTATATGCAATTGAGTTTCTTGGTGTTATCCTGGATCATAAAATTAGTTGGAAACCGCAAATAAATAATGTGATATCAAAAATTGTAAAAACTGTAGCAATAGTGTATAAAGCAAGATTTATCCTGGACAATAAATCAATGTATGTGCTATATAACACACTTATGTTGCCATATTTGAGTTATTGTGTTGAAATTTGGGGGAAAACATATAAATCTAATTTACGATCCTGATGTACAATGCAGAAAAAAGGAGAGGGGTCTGGATGCAGACCTGGTGCAGTGCAATCTTAACTGCATCCAATGATTTTTAATGCGCCCATCTAGCCCCACCCCTAACCCCACCCATCACAGTGACTTCACTCACTCCATTGAGTGCATTGTGTCTGAGATTGCATCGCTGAGTGATGCAATCTCAGCTCGCATCATAAAGGCTGCATCCAGATACTATTGGACAAAAGTAATTAGACTGATAGAACATGTGGGGTATTTGGAGCATGCAAATCCTTTATTTTTTAAATTAAAGATACTCAAGTTCAATGATTTGGTTACATTTAAAACAGCACAATTTATGTTTAAAGCTAGGAATAAATTACTTCAGAAATGCATGCAAACGTTTTTTTAAGAAAGACAAGTGGGATATAACCTGAGAGAAGAACTAAATTTTAGGAGGTTGAAAACAAGAACGACTTTAAAAAGTTTGTATATGTCTGTATGTGGTGTAAAATAGTCTAGATGTGGTGGTGGAACAGTCTAGATCAGACTCTCAAACAATGTCAGGATATTAATCAATTTAAAAAGCTGTATAAATATATGTTATTTAAAGGAATATAATGATTAAAGTGATTGAAAAAGGATAAAGAGAAAGGTATGATGAAATTTTAACTAATGGCTATTTGCAGAACTATGTTTTTATTTATTTTCTTTTTCTTTCGGTCTGTTACAAAATGTAAAGGTACAAATGAAATCAAACATATAGGGCCCTATCATACACCCGGCGCATTGTGGCGCAAGGCGCAGCGCAATAGTCTTTTGCTACTTTAAGCTTGGTGCAAGGGTCATTTTGAGGTGTTGCGCCACACTGTTTAAATAGCAAATGCATTTGTGCTCAAATGTGCGCCCCTAGGTGTTCTGGTCTAAAAAAGCAGGCGTGTTTTGGCACGTTGCTATTTTGAGAAACTGTAAATAGTCTGTTCTTTAGACCAGAACAAAGTCGGTCTATTGTCTGGCGCAAAGTGTGCCTGGCTTACACACTACACACAAGATGTAGAGCAGTACGCAAATATCTTTACATATGAAAAAGATATAATATATTAATGATATATATAATAAGGATATATATTATAAATGATTAAAATATTACAAAACATATTAATTTCTAGCCTACATGAATTTAAAAACCACTGCCTTGAATCCTTCATCTCGGGAGGCTTTTTCAGTTCATTCAATTTGCTTTTGTATAATGTTATTATTATTAGCAGTATTATTTATTATATCCATATTTATATTTGTTTTATTAAAAACAAGCTTAGATTTGTCCACCTGTCGGGTTTTAGACCATATGGGGCACAGCATGTGTATTTGGAAATAACTCAGTATTTTGACCACACTTTGCTATTATTAATCATTTATTCATTTGCTGGAAATTAGAACTGAATTTAGAAATAGTTTTGAAACAAATCTTTGCGCTTAACAAACGAAATTAATTATTTATTGGCTAATTGATGTCTGTGCGGTAAGGTTTCCCTATCCACGAGAGCAAAAGCGAAAGTGAACTTACTTTACGTCATGTTAAAAGCAATGCGCTTATGGCGTGACGCAGCTGGGTCTTAAAGGGAATGGGAGATGAGACTCTGGTTGTTTTATTCTCAAAACACACCTATAACTCATTAAGAAAATAAACTCAACCCTTTTAGACCATGCGCCACAGCGCAAAATGGATTTTCCCGTCCTAAAGTTAGCAAAAATGCGCTCTGACACGCCCTGAAAGCATTTGTGCCCTGCGCTTTTCGCTCTGCGCATGGACCGTCAAAATAGAGCCCATGGTATGTCAAAGATGCCAAAAGGATAACATATTTCTCATGTAAGAAGAGATAATTAAAAGAAGAAAAAGGTTTAGGCAATAGACGAATGATGTACAGTTGAAGTCAGAATTATTAGCCCCCTTCAAATTTTTTTTCTTTTTTAAATATCTTCCAAATGATGTTTAACAGAGCAAGGAAATTTTCACAGTTTGTCTGATAATATTTTTTCTACTGGAGAAAGTCTTATTTGTTTTATTTCGGCAAGAATAAAAGCAGTTTTTAATTTTTTATGTACCATTTTAGCGACAAAATTATTAGCCCCTTTAAGCTATATTTTTTCTCGCTAATCTACACTCACAGAAATGATTCATGGCAGAGTTAGTTTTTATGCATTTACATCTATTTGACTTTATTTAAAAACTAATATTTTTAAAATCTATACATTAAAAGTAAATATACTCTAAAAGATTTAATCAATTATACAATTTATTTAATGCAATTAGTTAATAAATACTAACATTGTTTGAATAATAAGAGTTATAAAACAAACAAGATTCTGTTATTTAAAGTTTATGTGATTGGTTTTCATCAAATTTATGAAAAAAATCTATTTGGAAACAGGAAATGACATCACTTTCGCTGGACACAAGCCCTCGGGATATTGTGGGAATCCGTCACACACATGTTGGTAAGTAATCCGAAACATTCTTTGTTGTATGGCTCCTGTTCTAATTATTTTTTTTATTTAGCATCGAGTGTATATAATATTAATCCATTTATGGTAAGTTTTATGTAGTTTGTGATTATTTTAAACGGTTTTATTGTACATTGGTTTACCGGAGAATACAGATGCCTGTTAGAATCATAACTTCAGTAAGCTTAGCCAAACAACTTTAAAATGCATCAATTAATCAAATTAACCCATTGCTGTCGGTTTTTATTTTTGTGAAAATAAAGAGAATCGAATTCGAAGTCAAGAATTGTCATTGTAATATGTAAGCTAATGTTTGCTGTTTTAAGGCTAATTAGATTACAGAGCAAACCATCGATATACAATAACTTGCCTAATTACCCTAACCTGTCAAGTTAAGTTAAGCCTTTAAATGTCACTTTAAGCTGTATAGAAGTGTCTTGAAAAATATCTCGGCAAATAATATTTACTGTCGTCATGGCAAAGATAAAATAAATCAGTTATTAGAAATGAGTTATTAAAATTATTATGTTTAGAAATGTGTTGACAAAATCTTCTCTCCGTTAAACAGAAATTGAGGAAAAAATAAACAAGCGGCCTAAAAAAATCAGGAGGGCTAATAATTCTGACTTCAACTGTATGTGGTAATGGGGTGGGGAAAATAAAAAGCTTGTGCTTTATCCCGCTCCATTTTCGAGCATGTTGAAATGTATTATTTCTTAATGATATTTTATGTATAATATTTTGTTCGGAAATAAATAAATCAAATCAAATAAATCAACAGAAAACACCCGTGAATCACAAAATACAGAAACTGATAATTACTATATGTTTTACAGTGTACAAAATAATCATTCATTCATATTCATCTTCCTTCAGCTTAGTCCCTGATTTATCAAGGGTCACCACAGCCTATATAAAATACTGTTATATTAAAATATTAAAGTGATATGAAAACATTAACGTGTTAAAGGACTGCATGTTTCTGAGGCTCAGTGTGGTGGTGCAGTGCTGATAAAGCTGACCTGTGTGTGAATGTGTGTGTATGCTCAGTGTGTGTGTGTGTGTGTGTCCAGTCACTCTGGGCAACTCCACCACCACCGCAGCAATGCATCTCCACACACACACACACACACACACACACACACACACACACACACACACACACACACACACACACACACACACACCAGACATTACTAAAGATCAGACCTTTAAAGGGCAGCTATCATGCAAAATTAACTTTTGGAAGCTGTTTGGACAGAAATGTGTGTAGGAACAGTGTGTACACAGTCATATTAGTGTGGTATTAACACATCACACTTTTCCTAAGCTTAATCCACCATCCAAAACACAGAGAGTTTGAATCTATAGTGTACCGTGATGTTGGAGTGTGGCTACAAATTCAAAATGAGGTGGAAAAATTTATATTTATGGATTAAAAACATGCATTACTGCTGTCAAAAGCTAAACTTATTAGCCCTCCTGTGATATTTAGATGCATTTTTAAAATACAGTGCTGAACATTTGAGTAAACACCTCACAAACCTCTTATTTAAATCATATTTTATAAAGGAAGCTTTGGAGAGTAGCTTAAAATGGCTAATACCTGTTGATTGCAAATGCTTATTGTGATAAAAATTGATCTCAACTTATTCCTTGGGTCATGTCCAGAACATTGATACCAAACATGCCATATTTGGGCAAACTTCCTGTCCGCCATATTAATTTTGCTCAAAAACCCTGGCTGTTTCTCAATGTGCGTTCTTCAGTGATCTTGCGTCCTCGTGTTCTCATGTAACGTCATCATCATCTGCCAATGTTCAGTTCCAAAACTCAAGAATGGAGGATGCGTGAAAGTTCCCGGATGTGTTCTTGGTATCGAGGATGCATCAATGCAGACTTAAGCATCTAGAATTGCCAGAAGTCATTGCGAATGGAGGTGGGAAGCACAGCATTTTATATAAATTTATTATTAAAGATCTAACAGTGAAATTTATCTATGAAGTTTCCCTAAATGAGATGGTGAAAGTAAACATAACCACAAAAATAAAAAAAGGCAGGAACACATTAAGGGTGTTTAGTTTGTTGAAATTTGTATTAAAAGCCGTTTTATTTGTATTGTGCAGCGTATATTTGTGAATATGCGTAGTCTATATTGTGAAAAGGGGAAAACAATACATTTAAAACAATAATTTTTTGGTTAAAAATTAGTTTTGGTCATGTGACCATTATAAAGAACACAGCATCTCATTTCTCAAAGGATGCATTCTCTGTCCTCGCGGTTGTTACGAAATGGGGAATGATCACAAAATGCAAAAATCCAAGTGCAGCAATTTATTATAAGAAAGCCTAAGGTTTCCAAAAGACAAAGGTTTCCAAACTTGAACAGAACTAAAGCAGGATGCAAATCTAGTCAAAACAAGAGAACAGGCAAAAATCCAAAAACGAGTAAATACAAAAACAGGGTAGGAGTGCTAAAGAGTGCTAACGAAAACAAACACAAAACAGGAATCCAAGAATTATCAAAATACAAAAACTAGATGACCAGACAAACATACCAAACGTGAGGAGCTAACAAAATCCTAAGGCAACTAAAACGGAGAACAAGAGGGTTTATAAAGACAGGACTAAATTAACAAACAAGATACAGCTGTAACGTAACACAATCAGTGATACAAAGGATTATGGGAAATGAAGTGAAACTACAAAACAAACAAATGCCCTCAAGTGTCCAAACTAGGGCACTGCAACAGGTGTGACAGCGGTCTCCTGAGTTCATTTTTTTCGAGGTGACTTGGCAAGACCGCTCTCCACAAGAACGCAAGTCTGTTCTCTGCGTTCTTGGAATTGAGAAACAGCCATTCTTTTGTGAACTCCTCCTCAACGGTTGATTCAATTGTCACCAAATTTGACTCTGATCATCTTCAGATGATGCTGACCAAAGGTTATGGAAATCATATCGATCAGCAAAATGGTTGTCGTTTACGACATCGACAAATCGTCACCTTGTAATTATAAGGTTCTATCTGCGTTCTGAATGATTTTGAGATAATGAGCTTTAACGTTTTTACCTTTCATAGGTGTGTTTAACATTTGTTTTTTTAAATAGAAAGTCTCAAAATGTAAGCAACTTATGAAAAAACATGCCATAATGTAAATAAGTTAATCATAATGTTATTTAATAAGAATATGTCAATAACTGAATTTTGACAAAAATGTCAGATCGAACCTTATAATTCTAAGGTGCCGAAATGTGCTAGCACGATGTCAAAGTGCATCTAATTCTGCGACTCTGCATTGCTTTAACAGAGGGGTCACCAATCTGGAGGGCCGGTGTCCCTCCAGGGTTTAGCTCCAACTTGCCTCAACACACCTGCCTGGTTGTTTCAAGTATACCTAGTAAGGCCTTAATTAGCTTGTTCAGCTGTGTTTGATTAGGGTTGGAGCTAAAATCTGCAGGACACCGGCCCTCCAGGAACAAGTTTGGTGATCCCTGCATAATGACACTGAACTTTAGGTATGTCATTGGCAACTCACAATGACCCCAACACATAAAGTTGATAACAGCGCCACCTAGTGCTCACGAGTTATAAACCGTTCACTAACCATCAATAATGATTCATTAATTTGCTAATACCTTTAGACTGCATATGTTTATTGTGATAAAAAAGTATCTCAACTTTTTCCTTGGGTCATGCAAAGAACATTGATACCAAATATGCCATACTTGGATAAACTTTGCCTGTCATATTGATTTTGTTAAACAAAATCTTCTCCTAGAGCGTTTACCAAAATCTCACAAAATTTGACTCAGATCTACATCAGTTAATGTTGAACAAATGTTGTAAAATTCGTTTCAATAGAGGAAACAGTTTTTGTTTACAGCTTTGACAAATATGCTCAAACGTGCTCTTTCTGGCTCTGAACTGCTCGGCCCCTTAATTGCTGCTTGCAGCTATATTTATTAATTTATATTTAAAAATATTTTCCCCTAACATATACATTTGAGCGTACTCATTTTGGACCGTTATCAAGTTATTTTGTTAGATTAGCTTCAGATTTGAACACATAAGGGGTTTTCGATTTACCGGTCAATCTACGTTCCTACTCTCACCTATGGTCATGAGCTTTGGATCATGACCGAAAGGACAAGATCTCGGATACAAGCAGCCGAAATGAGTTTCCTTCGAAGGGTGGCAGGGCAAACTTTTATGGATAAGGTGAGGAGCTCTGACACCCGGGAGGAGCTCGGAGTAGAGTCGCTGCTCCTCCAAATCGAGAGAAGTCAGCTGAGGTGGCTCGGGCATCTCTTTCGGATGCCTCCTGGATGCCTACCTAGGGAGGTGTTCCAGGCATGTCCCACCGGGAGGCGGCCTCGGGGAAGACCCAGGACACGCTGGAGGGACAATAGCCCCTTTCACACATACAGACCTTTCCGGAAAATTACCGGTAAAACTGACTAAGCTTAGATCGCTGGTTCGAGTCCTAGCTGGGCTAGTTGGCATTTCTGTGTGGAGTTTGAATGTTCTCCCTGTGGTGATGTGAATTTCCTTTGGGGGCTTAGTTTATGAGTAAATATGAGCGTGTATGGTTATTTCCGACCGCTGGATTGTGGCTGGAAGGGCATCCGCTGTGTAAAAAACATATGACAGAATAGTTGGCGGTTCATTCCATTGTGGCAACCCCTAATAAATAAGGTACTGAGCTGAAGGAAAATGAATACATGTATAAATGCATAGAGCAGCACAGGTGGTGCAGAGGGTAGCACAATTGCCTCACAGCAAGAAGGTTGCTGGTTTGAGCCTCGGCTGGGTGCGTTAGCATTTCTGTGTGGAGTTTGCATGTTCTCCCTGTGTTGGCGTGAGTTTTAGGTGCTTCGGTTTCCCCCACAAGTCCAAACATATGAGCTATAGGTGAATTGGGTAAGCTAAAATTGTCCGTAGTGTAGGTGTGTTAATGAGTGTGTATGGATGTTTCCGAGTGATGGGTTGCAGTTGGAAGGGTATCCGCTGTGTAAAACATATGCTGGATAAGTTGGCGGTTCATTCCGCTGTGGCGACCCCTGATTAATAAATGGACTAAGCCAAAAAGAAAATGAATGAATGAATAAATGCATATTATAAGATAATGAAAGTTGACCCTGCATGCATATCATCCTTTCGTTGTAGAACCCAAAACCAAAATATAACCATATTGATTACTTAAGAAGGGGTCTTCAATCGATTATTATTTTAGATGTTAGTGTTTTTATATCGTTTTGCGAGTGAGTAATATCAAAACATTGAGCTGCATCCAGGTTATGTACTCTTAGCGCTCTGAAATCACCAGCCAAACACCCAGCGTGTGTCTCCATAACAAATAGAGTGCTAGCGGACAGAAATATGAGCCCAAGCAATATCACCAGTGTGCCGTATACTGTTGTGATGGAGAACTGGTGTGGGCGTGAGTGAATCTAAACAGAAAAATGACAATGATGAACCAAAGCAGGTCGCAGAGACTCTGAAGCCGAGCCACTGAAGATCTCGAGACTTATCGAAAAACGTGATTGTGTTTGAAAAGGTCTCGTCTGTCTCGAGGAATGAGAGTCGGTGGTGTTTCTGAGAGATGGATATTATATGGCTGAAATCTTTCTCACTGACCATCAGAAAAAAACTTATTAAAATGCACAAAACTAAAGACGAGTGCAGTCAATTAGAAAAAAAAAAATAGGGTAAAAATAACAAAACTATTAGGTCCTTTATGAAATTAGTATTCTTTTTCAGAAAATAAATAATTAAATAAAAAACGATAATAATAACAATAAAGATATTATATTATATTATATTATATTATATTATATTATATTATATTATATTATATTATATTATATTATATTATATTTCTAGTTTGCCCACTAAAATATTTTTAAGGGGTATTTAAAAGACCAAGGGCATTTTCACAGTATATTACTGATTTATTTTAGGCTTTATACTGAAAATATGGATGGAACAATGAAATATGGGTGGAGTAAAAGCAGTTTTAATTTTTAAAATTATTTTTATGGATAATATTATTATCTCCTTTGTTTATTTATTTATTTATTGTTTTAAAATACTTTATAAAATGTTATTTTAATATTATAATAATAATAATTTTAATATAATTTATTATGAAGTCAGTTATTATTGTTATAGTTTGGGTGGAATAAAGGCATAATTATATACAGTGCTCATCAAAAATAAGTACACGCTCTTTTAAAAATAAATATTTGTATCCATTTCTCAGTGAATATAGTCAAACATTTCTGATAAACAAACTAATAAAATAGTTATAAAATATTTGTTTTATTTAATTATTTTTTTATTAAACATTAAAATAAGAGTTTGGTCGACATCTTTAGGAACAGATCATTCAAATCGAATTGAGTAAGTGTTTGTTTTGATTTTTCCTGCGTATTAAAATTTTGTTTTAGGTTTTTCCACAACACATTAATATGAGTTTACTAATATTTGGACTGTGCTTTATTTATTTCAATTATTGTTTTGTTAATTAATTAACCATATTTCACTCTTTCAAAAACAAAATCAGCCTTTACCCATGGAGTCAATCAAGGGCCAAATGCACTTACAAAATAAAAGAAAGTTTTGCAAACAAAATAAAAAAGTATTGAGCAAAAATAAATAAACAAAAGCAAATCTCCAAAGATCGCTAGGCGAAAACTAATTTCTGAGAAATAAAAATTAAACAAAAAAGAACAAAACAAAAAAGAACTGCAATTAAAAATCAAGCAGTGCAAAAAAAAAAATAATAAAATGAAAATAAGAAAAAAAAAGTCAGAATTATTAGCCGCCCTTTGAACTTTTTTATTTCTTTTTTAAATATTTACCAATTGATGTTTAACAGAGCAAGGAAATTTTCACAGTATGTCTGATAATATTTTTTCTTCTGGAGAAAGACTTATTTGTTTTATTTTGGCTAGAATAAAAGCAGTTTTTAATAAATAAAAAAAAAACATTTTAAGGTCAGAATTATTAGCCCCTTTAAGCTATGTTTTTAGTCTACAGAACAAACCATCATTAATATATATATATATATATATATATATATATATATATATATATAGATAGATAGATAGATAGATAGATAGATAGATAGATAGATAGATAGATAGATAGATAGATAGATAGATAGATATTTGCAAAACATTTTTATAGCATTGCCTTTACAAAACCCATCCAGTCAATTGCAATGCTCATTTTGATTTGTTTTTTAGTCAACAGTTAGTTTGCGATGCTGTTTTCACTTTGCACTTCACGTTATATTTTACTTTCACTTTGTGGCCCTGATTTGACCAGGGGGTGGAGTCAAGAGAACTTGGGTTTTTATAGCAGGCCTGGACCTGCCTCCATTTAAGCAACGTCATAACCTGGAGACACAGTATCACTGAGGTGGTCCTACAGCCTGGTAAGTCCAGGCCTGCTGTAAACGCCCAAGTTCTCTTGACGCCACCCCTTGTCTAATCAGGGCCACAAAGCTTTGCGATTTTTGGAGATTTGCATTTGTTTATTTATTTTTGCTCAGTACTTTATTTTTTGTTTGTAAAACTTATTTTATTTTTTCTAGTGTACATGGCCCTAGAGTGACTCCGTATTTACCTTTTCTTTTACCTCAAGATATCCCTTGATGTCAAAACATGATCAAACAAACACATCAAGAATTGATTTGACTTGATTATCTAACATTCATTCATTCAATTTCCTTCAGCTTAGTCCCTGATTTATCAGGGGTCGCCACAGCGGAATGAACCACTAACTATTCCATCATAGGTTTTACCCAGCGTATGCCCTTACAGTCACAACCCAGTAGTGGGAAACACCCATACACACTCATTCACGTTCACACTCATGCACTACGGTCAGTTTAGTTTCTTCAATTCACCTATAGCGCATGGTTGGACCCGGATAAAACCCAACACAGGGAGAACATGCAAACTCCACACAGAAATGCCAAATGGCCCAGCCGGGATTTGAACCAGCGACCTTCTTGCTGTGAGGCGGCAGTGTTAACCATTGTGACATCTAACATTGGCATCAAAACACAATCAAGGATGATAATCTGATTAATAAAGCTGCGATTTGCTGCATGAACACACCGTGAAAACTTCAATCCATCATTTAACACTAGCCTGCATATTAAATCAAACTGTGGAGCATTAATGTGTGATAAATGCAACATATCAGCAAAGAAATCATTCAAAGTCGCATCTTTGCACCGTTTCACAATTGATTTCACTGACAGACACCAAACGAGCGAAGTGGCCAAACATTTATCACGCATAGTAAAGCTGGAAGCACTTTACACTCGTAAACTGGTTAAAGGAGCATTAGAGGTCAGATTTTATTATCAAGTCATTAACAAACCCACACAAACACATCTCTTGAACAGAGCTGAGTGCGATGTGTGGATTTATACATGAGAAATACACAAAGAGTTGAAGACTAAATGATTCGCCCTCCTGTGTAATTTGAATTCTCTTTCAAATGTTTTTAATGTGGGGCAATACGGGGGCTCAGTGGTTAGCACTGTTGCCTCACAGCAAGAATATCGCTGGGAGAACATGGCATGTGTTAACGTGGGTTTCCTCCCGGTGCTCCTGTTTCCCCCACAGTCCAAACACATGCGCTATAGGTGAATTGAATAAATGAAATTGGCTGCAGTGTATGTGCTTGTGTGAATGAGTGTGTATGGGTGTTTGCCAGTACTGGGTTGCAGCTGGAAGGCCATCCGCTGTGTAAAACATATGCTGGATAAGTTGGTGTTAGGGACTTAGGGACTAAGCTGAAGGAAAATGAATGAATGAGTGTGTTTAAGTGACGTTTAACAGAGCAAGGACATTTTCACAGTATTGTACTGTACTGTAATACAAATAAAGGTAAGAGGGAATATGGGTGGAATAAAAGTCATTTTTATTTTTTTCATTTATTATGATCAATATTATTAGGCCCTTTAAGAAATGTTCATTCATTCATTCATTCATTCATTCATTCATTCATTCACTCATTCACTCATTCATTCGTTTGTTTGTTTAATTATTTATTTATTCATTTTTATTATTCGTTCATTTATGTATTCATTCATTCATTAATGCATTAATTTATGTAATTATTTATTCATTTATTTATTTATTTTTTGATTGATTTGTTTATTTGATTATTTTTCATTTATTCATTAATTAATTTATTTATTGATTTGTTTATTTATTCATTCGTTCGTTCATTTATTTATTCATTCATTTTCATTTATTTGTTCATTTATTTATTTATTCATTCAATCATTTATTTATTTATTAATTTGTTTATTGGTTTGTTTTTATTATTATACTTTATTTGTTTATTGATGTGTTTGTTGTTTGTTTTTATTTATTATAGTTTATTTGTGGAATAAATTATTATTATAGTTTGGGTAGAATAAAGTTATTTAAATTTGTTTATTATTTTAGCATTATTTTTCTAATATTAATAGCACCTTTAAGAAATATATTATTTATTTATTAATTAATTAATTAATTAATTTATACTATTATAACTTATTTGTGCAATAAATTATTTTTATAGTTTGGGTGGAATAAAAGCAGGTTTTATATATGTTTTAATATATAATCAATACATAATATCATAGTCAATATTATCAGCTCTTTTAAAAATATTTTGTATTTGTTTGTTTGCTTTTTAAGATTATAGTTAATTTGTGGAATAAATTATTCATATTTTAGTTATTTGTTTATTTATTTATTTATTACATAATTTTTCTTATTATATTTAATTGGTGGAATAAATTATTATTTATAGGTTTATGGAAGCAGTTTTTTTAATTTAGTTTTTTTATGGTCAATATTGTCAGCCTTTTAAAAAAAATATTTATTTATTTTCACTTATATTTTATTATTAATTAATCAATAAATAAATGTATTTATTTTTGCTATTATAATTTATCTGTGTAAATATTATTATATTTTGGGTTTGACTAAAAGCATTGCATTTTTAGTCAAAATTATTATTATTATTATTATTATTATTATTTTGAAAATGTGAATAAATAATAGCATTTCTGCATGAAGTCTCTCTTTAAAGGTTCAGTCCAGCTCAGTATCATACAGAGTTCACAAATTGATATTCAAATGCTGTTGCGACTTCAGCCATCAATCTACGGATGACAGTCAACACCCTGTTAGAGCTCAATTCTCCAGAGCCATTGACCTTGTGAGAGTACGGAGTGAATATTGGCTAGCAAATTACCACCAAAACCACAAGCAAATTCACCATCATTTCCATCTTACAGTATAATACAGAATGTAAAAACACGAGTTGAGCATCTGCAGGCTGAATCACTCCTGTAATGCTTTTAAATTCTAATGTAACTATTAAAAATGAAGAAACAGTTGAAGTCAGAATTATTAGCATCCCAAGTTTTGTTTAACAGAAAGATTTTTCAACACATTTCTAAACATAATAGTTTTAATAACTCATTTCTAATATCTGATTTATTTTATCTTTGCCATGATGACAGTAAATAATATTTAACTATAGATATTTTAGTGTTCAGCTTAAAGTGCTTTTTAATTTAAAGGCTTAAATAGGTTAGTTAGAGTAATTAGGCAAGTCACTGTATAACAGTGGTTTGTTCTGTAGATAATCAATTAAAATTACTGTTTAAAGGGGCTAATAATATTGACATTATAATGGGATTTTAAAAATTTAAAACTGTTTGATTCTAGCCAAAATAAAACAAATAAGACTTTCAAAGGAGGGCGAATAATTCTGACTTATTTCTTTTAGTTCAGCTGGAATAATTTTTTTTTTTTTTCACAAATAATAAAATTAAAATCGTTCCGACCAAACTGGAATATTAAAATCCATTTTAAGGTCAATATTATTAGCTCCCTTAAGAATTTATACTTTTCGACTGTCTTCAGAACAAACCACTGTTATACAATGACTTGCCTAATTATGCTAACTTGCCTATTTAACCTAATTAATCACTGTAAAAAATATCTATAAATTAACCATATTTTGTGATTCATGTTTTTATTTTTTATGAATTATGCTTTTGAATAGCATTATGAGATCTTCTGTCAACTTTTAATTGCAAAAGATTTAAAAAAGTAACTTTTATGAACATTTTCAATAGGTTAAAGTGATGTATTGTCTGTGTTGTTGTTGTATATTATGCTACAAAACCTTGTAATAAACTTTCAGTACATAATCTGAATACTGAGTACTTAATTTTTTCATATATTATTTCTTATACATTATATTATTATTTCAAACTACTAAAATCTCAGCAAAAGTCACATTGTTAAACTATAGTGTTTAACATCAAAAGTGGACAGAGCAGAGATCAACATCTCTTAATGCAATTCACAACCGTAAATAAACAGAAAACACTTGTGAATACGGAACCTGTTAATTAAACAGTATTTTTTACAGTGTAGTTAAGCCTTTAAATGTCAATTTAAGCTGAGTACTAGTATCTTGAAAAATATCCAGTACAATATTATGCTGTCATAAATAAACCAGTTTTTAGATATTAGAATTTGAAATATGTAATAATAATTAATAGTAATAATTTACAGTAGGGCTAATACATTTGCCTTCAACTGTATTTAACTTTTTTATTTTTAAATATAATAACTGACCCTGTGACAGTATTGTGAATATTCCCAACAGTATAAAATTATCGGCACAATTCTTTGTCAGAAACACAACCAAAGTCATTGCCATCTAATATAACAGAATATAACATTAATTCAATACCTGTAATCAGGTGGATCACTGAACTGTAACTTTTGAAAATGAATATGCATGCATGAATAAATAAATAATGGTTACTAAATGAGAGACTGACAATTATCCGACATACCTGCTGATATATACTGTAGCAAAGCAATAAAAACATTCAGATCCACTTAATGTTGCAGGATTTAATCCTTTAACAGGTATTTTAAGTGTTTGGTTGACCTTTAAAACCAAAAGGTTTTAGGAGCAAAATTTAATCAAAGAAGATGGTAAAATAAAATAAAATAAAATAAAATAAAATAAAATAAAATAAAATAAAATAAAATAAATTTAATTTAATTTAATTTAATTTAATTTAATTTAATTTAATTTAATTTAATTTAATTTAATTTTCGGCTCAGTCCCATTATTAATCTGGGGTCACCACAGCAGAATGAACCACCAACGTATCCAGCATATGTTTCACACAGCAAGTGCCCTTCCAAGCTGCAACCCAACACTGGGAAACACCCATACACACTCATTCACACTCATTCACCACGGATAATTTTAGCTTACCCAATTCACCTAAAGCGCATGTCTTTGAACTTGTGGGGGGAAACCGGAGCACCTGGAGGAAACCCACAACAACACGGAGAGAACATGCAAACTCCACACAGAAATACCAAATGACCTAGCCGGGGCTCAAACCAGCTACCTTCTTGCTGTAAGGCGATTGTGCTACCCACTGTGCCACCATGCTGTCAATAAAATAAAATAATATAGAGTAAAATTAAATTGAAACAAACAATGTATTAAAATATAAATGAAATAAAATAGAAATTAATATGAAATTTAACTGATTAACAATAAAATAGAACTTACAATAAAAAATAAAATAGAATATAAATAAAATAAAATAAAGTACAATAGAATATACAATAAAATATAGTAAAAAAACTAAAATAAAATATATTAATACAGAATAAAAGAAAATTTAAATTCAAAGAAAAAATAAATCTAAATTAAATTAAATATTAATTGAAATGAAATTCAATTCGAATAAAATTTAAATTACATTAAAAAATGGAAGAAAAATAAAAGTAGAACAGAATTAAGACATAAGATATAAAAAATAAAAAGTAGAATAGATTAGAATTTAATATAAAATAAAATTAAATATTCAAAATTAAATAATAATATAGAATAAAATAGAATTGCAACCAAAATATAATATAAATTAAATTAGAGAAATTGCAATGAAATTGAATTTAATTAAAATATAAATTACAGTAAAATAAAATGGAATAGAAATAAAATAATATTTTTATTCTAAATCTTGGATCTTGGAAACAAAAAATAACCAATGAAAATGTGTGAAGCACCAAAAGCGGCTCATGTCAAAATGATTTTAAATACTATTTTGGCTATTGTTGTTATCCATGAATTTTCAAATGTAATTTTTTGGTTATCATGACCATCCGACAATAGCACTGTCGCCTCACAGCAAGAAGGTTGCTTGTTCGTGCCTCAGCTGGGTCAGTTGGCATTTCTGTGTGGAGTTTGCATGTTCTCCCAGTGTTGGCGAGGGTTTCCTCCGGGTGCTCCGGTTTCCCCCACAGTCTAAACACATGCGCTATAGATGAATTGGGTATTTTAAAAGTTTATCGTAATGTATTACTGGAAATAAATGTGTATGGGTGTTTCCCAGTAATGGGTTGCAGCTGGAAGGGCATGCGCCGTGTAAAACATATGCTGGATAAGTCCATACCGCTGTGAAGACTCCTGTTGAATAAAGGGACTAAGGTGAAAAAAGAAAATGAATGAGTGAATGAGTAATAAAGCGGCTAATAATATCGACTATAAAAATTATTTCCAACATAATAAAAACTGCTTTTATTCCACCCAAACTAAAATAATTATTTATTATACAAATAAATAATAGAAAAAAATAACAATTAATAAATTATTTTGGTGAAAAATAAATAAATTATTTGTTAAAGGAGCTGATAATATTGCTCAATACGAAAAAATAAATAATTAAACCCAAAGTATTATTGTAATTTATTCCAGCAATAAACTATAATAAGATAAATAATACATAAATAATGATAACAATATTAATAATAGTAATAATAATAATAATAATAATAATAATAAGTTGGCGGTTCATTCTGCTGTGGCGACCCCAAATTAATAAAGGGACAAAGCCGACAAGAAAATGCTAATAATAATAATAATAATAATAATAATAATAATGATGATGATGATGATGATAATGATGATGATGATGATGATGATAATAATAATAATAATCATAATAATAATAATAATAATAATAATAATAATAATAATAATAATTATATTATTATTATTATTATTATTATTATTATTATTATAAAATAATAAGGAACATGAAATGAATGTTTAGAAATGTATTGAAAGGGGAATAATTTGACAGGATATTTGTGTGTAACTGGTAGCCTATATCTCAACTCAAAACATCAAAAAAAGAAAAAAAAAGCGAGTTTAATATTTTATTTATGAAGTCAGATGGAGGCACAAACATGTAGTGAACACTGCGCAGCATGCACTGACCCAATATATCAAGTGTGTTTTTTCTACACACTTCTCTGCGAAGTTTCCCCACGCAAATCACCTCTCCCTGTAGAGAACATAAAGCACTAATGTGCGCGTCCACGCAAACACCTTTTCCTCCAGTACTGCAGTGCACAGAGCGTGCTATAAATCACCTTATATTATCATAGCGCTCTAGTAGTCCCCGCCCCTGCGCGGTATCGATTGGCCGCGCGTCCTCCTCCCAACCCCGCCTACTTCTCTGATTGGTGGAAGTGATTCTCCTTGAGCTGTCAATCAGCAGCTTCTTTCGTGCTCCGCTCTGAAGCGATGCACAGTGATTCTGATTCACTGAACACACAACATCCCACTAAACCATCTTCTCTGGTATTCTGGATGCCCTTGTGTTGAATATATATTTAAAAAAATAATAATACATAAATCCAAAGAAGGAACATACTACATTTTTACTTCGTTTTGCGCAAGGATTAATTTATCCACCGTCCTGCTCTCAACATTGTGTTTGGTCTCCTTGCAAAGGGTCACTCTTGGGAAAAATCGACCCAATCTTGTGGCACTCCTGACACACTTGGAAGATTTGTGGACTGCGGAGGTTTGGTGAATTAGGACACGCGGACGGACAACTGCGGTTTTTATGCGTGACTGAAGACCACAAACACGGACTGTTGCTGCAAGAACTGACGGAGAAATAACAAACAATCAACTCAAAACATGAGCTGCGCAATGTTGCGACACGCGCTCGCTTTGCTGCTGGCGTTGCTCTGGAAAGGTAAGTTGCATTTTCTTCTGTTTCTCACTCGCTGCTTGCTTCATTCTTTTGCTGGGACCTGGAGTGAATACTAATGCGGCTCCGGGGGTCTACCTGCCAATGAATCATGTGCGCGCGTGTGTGTGTGTGTGTGAGTGTGTGTGATCAAATCATAGACAAGTGTGCTCCACAACACACGAGTTCTGCATATCAACACTTTGAGGGGGAAAACATCAATATGGTTTTCCTCGCTTCGGTCTGTGTGTGTAACAAGTCAGTGGATGCCTTCACAGATACTGACACCTACGTTGTTATTGTTGAGTGTGTGTGTGTTTTAAATGAGCGACATCAATGTTGATGTAATCACCAATATGCAAAACAATTATATATATATATATATATATATATATATATATATATATATATATATATATATATATATATATATATATATAATTATATTAAATTATATTATATTATATGATATTAAAGTTATATTATAAACAATTATACATATTAAAATATGTATATTTTAATAAAATATATATTTAATTAAAATATATATTTGCATAATTATAATTAACAATATTCAATGATATGAATTGTTTTGCATAGTGGTGGAGTCATTGTTGGTTGTTTTACTTTGGAGATCCACCAGATGGCATTTATCAATGTTTCATCGTTCATATTCAGAAACCGATAATGGGTATTTCTTATTTTTAACTATCTGATGTTCAATATGCATATAATCATAACTAAAATATTAGACTATGAGCTCATCTTGAATATTTTATAGTTGCTGCCATTGCTGTTGTGGTTCTTGATATTGATCTGTTAATATTTCCGTATTATATCCTGTAATGTTGTTATGTTGCATATGGTTATTTTGCCGATATCCATGATGCACATAGTATGAGTTGGATTTAATTATTGATAAATTGAATTATTGTTGTGATGCTCTTTTTGTTGTTATATTTCTATCCATGTACCTATTGCTAATATATTTGCATTTATTAACTGTACTTTCATTGCAAATGTATAGTTTGTATAGGGTTGTTGATGGCTAGTTATTGTTAGCAGATTGTATGTATTGGTAGACCCGATATTCAGAAACCGATAATGGTTCGTTTCGTGTCAAATAATATTACGTAAATGTTAATTATCGTCTCATGAATCATGAATAATTCTTAATCATTGCTGTTGTTGCGCTTGCCATGCTGTGGTTCTTGCTATATTAATATTGCCATATTTGTTATTATATTAACATAAGTTTTAATAATTGTGAGTTTTTTTTGTTTTGTTTGTTTTTCATTGTTAAATCATTTTAATGTTGAACAGACAATTATGTACTTTTGTGGTTGGTGGCCATTTATCAGTAGCAGATGCCGATTATCGGTAAATAGTAATTGTCTGAAATCCAAATGCAAATGATAACTTCAGATTAATTTGTGATTCATCATGAACAAATTTATTATTGCTGTTAATTCTGCATTATATATATATTTACATTTTTTTATTTCTTAATTTAAATGTTAAACAGGCAGTGTTTTAATTGTGTTTTTAAAGGCTGTTTTCCAGTTGCAGGTAGCAAATATCGGTTGGCCAGTTATTTTTGGAAACCGATAATGATGATTTTTATTTTGTATCATGACATGCGAATGATGGCAAATATTGGTTGACTATAGGTTGATCATAGGTTGACCAGGTATTTTTGGAAACCGATAATGATCATTTTTACTTTGTATCATGACATGCAAATGATGGCAAATATTGGTTGACTATCGGTTGATCATCAGTTGACTAGGTATTTTGAAATCTGATAATGATCATTTTTACTATTTGTACAAATGCTAATAACAAATGAAGCTAATAATGTAGAAAAATCAGACTTATAATTTAAATGTTGAACAAACAGTGGTTTAGGATTTTGTCGGAGGCAGTTTCCCACTTGGAGGTAGCAAATATCGGTTGCCCAGTTATTTTTGGAAACCGATAATGGTAATTTTTACTTTGTATCATGACATGCAAATGATGGTAAATATCGGTTGACTATCAGTAGATCATCGGTTGACCCAGTATTTTTGGAAACCGATAATGGTAATTTTCAATTTGTGTACAAATGCTAATAACAAATGAAGCTAATAATGTAAAAAAAAATCAGACTTATAATTTAAATGTTAAACAGTCAGCGGTTTAGGATCGTGTCGGAGGCTGTTTCAGTTGTAAGTGGAAAATATCGGTTGAGAAGGTATGTTTGGTAACTGATAATGGTAATTTTACTTTGTATGCTGACATGCAAATGCTAACAACATGTTACATTTCATATTTGTAATTTAAACAGTGAACAGACAGTTATTTTATTGTGTTATCTGTAGTACCGATATTTGTTGTACTTACTCATATCTTTGCACGGTTCCAATTCCCTCTAAAATCTGAATTCTGACATGCAAATGATAATAAGAAATTAAGCTTCTGATTTCATACATTCCTTTTTATAATTTAAATGTTGAACAGACAGTGGTTTAATAATTTTGTTGGAGGCTGTTTACCAGTTGCAGTTGGCCAATATCGGTTGTATATTGGTTGACCAGGTATTTTTGTAAACAGATGAGAGTAATTTTTACTTTGTATCCTTACGTGCAAACGCTAAATACAAATTAAGCCTCTTTTTTAAAAAAAAAATCCTAATTATAATGTTGAACACAATAGTTTAATGTTTTTTTCTAAGGCTGTTTTCTAGTTGCAGGTGGCAAATATCGGTTAAATATTGATTAAACAGGTATTTTTGGTAACCGATAATGATATATTTTTCACTTTGTATTCTGACATGCAAATTTTAATAACAAACCAAGCTAATGATTTCATACATTTTATATTTGTAATTGAAATGTTGAACAGACAGTGGTTTAATGATTTAGTCTGGGGCTGTTTTCCAGTTATAGGTGGCAAAAATCGGTTTACCAGGTATTTTTTGAAACTAATAATAGCAATGTCTACTTTGTTTCCTGATATGCAAATGGTAACAACAAATGAAGCGAATGATTTTTTACTTTTTGTATTTATAATTTAAATGTTGAACAGACAGGGGTTAAGAATTTTGTTAGAGGCTGTTTCCCAGCTGCAGATGGAAAATATCGGTTGACTATTGGTTGTCCATGTATTTTTGGAAGCCGATAATGGTAATTTTTACTTTCTGTAAAAATGCTAATAACAAATCAAGTTTTTGATTTTATACATTTCATATGTATCATTTAAATGTTGAACAGACAGTGGTTTAAGGATTTTGTTGAATGCTATTTTTCAGTTGCAGGTTGCAACTGACCAGTTATGTTTAGAGACCGATAATGGTAATTTTTACTTTGTGTCCTGACATGAAAATAATAACAATGATAATAACAAAAAAGCTTATGCTTTTGTTAATGTCATATTTAAAATTTAAATGTTTAACAAACAGTGGTTTAAAGATTTTGTCGGAGGCTGTTTTCAGTTGCAGGTGGAAAATATCGGTTGACCAGGTTTTTTTTTTGGAAACCGATAATGAATTTTTTTACTTTGTGTTTGACTTCTGCTATGCAAATGCTAATAACAAATGCTAATAAGAAATGAAGCATCTGATTTTATAAATTTCATATTTATAATTTAAATATATAGAGGTTTAAGGATTTTTTCGCAGGCTGCTTTCCAGTTGCAGGTGGCAAATATTGGTTGAAAATCGGTTGATTAGGTATTTTTGGAAAGCGATAATAGTAATTTTTACCTGATAATAGTAATTTTTAGTCCTAACATGCAAAGGATAATAACAAATTAAGCTTATGCTTTTATTAATGTCATATTAAAAATTTAAATGTTGAACAAACAGTGGTTTAATGGTTTCCAATTGCAGGTGGAAAATATCGGTTAACCAGTTTTTTTTTTTTTAACTGATAATGGTAATTTTTATTTTGTATTCTAACATGCCAATGCTTAAAACAAATAAAGCTTATGATTTTATACAATTCATAATTATATTATAAATGTTGAACAGACAGTAATTAAAAAAAAATGTCAGAGGCTGTTTCCCAATTGCAGATGGCAAATATCGTTGACCAGGAATTTTTGAAAACCAATAATGAAAATGTTTGCTTTGTGTTTGACATCTGATATGCAAAAGCTAATAACAAATAAGGCTTTTGTTTTTATCATTCAGTCGCAGGTGGCAAATATCGGTAGAATATCGGTTGATTAGGTATTTTTAGAAAAACGATAATGGTAATTTTTACTTTGAGTCCTGGCATGCAAATGCTAACAAGTGAATCTTCTGATTTTAGAAATTTCATATTTATAATTTAAATGTTGAGCATACAGGGGTTTAATTGTGATTTTGAAGGCTGTTTTCCAGTTGCAAGTGGCAAATATTGGTGGACTACATATTTTTAGAAACCGATAATATTTGTTTTTACTTTGTATACTGACATACAAAAGCTAACAACATATGAAGCTAAGGATTTTTTTACATTGTGTATTTATAATTTAAACGTTGAACAGACTGTGGTTTAAGGATTTTCTCTGAGGCTGTTTTACAGTCGCAGATCGCAAATATCGGTTGAGTATCGGTTGACCAGGTATTTTTAAAAAACGGATAATTTGAATTTTTTACCTTGTGTCTGACATCTGAAATGAAAATGATAATAAAAAATTAAGCTTTTGATTTTATAAATTTCATATTTCTATTTTAAATGTTGAACAGACAGATATGTTATTGTGTTATCTCTAACCCTGATATTTGTTGTACGCACCAATATTTAGCATGGTTCAGATTCCCTCTGAAATCAATGATGCAAAAGTCTTTCAGTAAATGTGAAACTGCTGATCTCATTGTGGAAACAAATGTTGTGTTGCTGCAGTTTTGACACAAACTGTTGACAAAGGAGCTTATTTTTTGCTGTGCTACATGATTTGCATTTAACTTCTGCACGCAAGCTATCGTCATCCTGATTGTTCTGCCGCTTGGCGAAATGGTTAATATCAGAAAGATGAAGAAAACCAGACACATCTGGGTGATTCGTATGGATTTGGAGTACTATTGTTGTATTATTGATCTGTCAGAGAACGCATGGGGCATCGGGGAGGGAATAATAGCTTTCGGTGTGCTGTGAATGGATGAATACTTGCTTTAAAATGGTGTTTGATTCCACTTTTTGAGCTCTTTACTGTGATGAACACAAATTTAATCATTCTTGCCCTGTGGGGGGAGTTTTTATTATTATTATCATAGAGACATCAAAGCCTGAAGGAGAATCTGTTGCACCTTTTGCATGCATAAAATGCACTTCAGCATATGCACGTGACCTATTAAAGATTGCATAAATCGTCTGATAATGAGAATCGATTTTCGTTATTTGAAGACAGTGCTGCTGATGCACAGATCAATGCAAGATGAAAGAAACACTCCATGCATTTCTATTTTAACATTCTTTTTGCAAGCAAATTTCCCCTTTTGGTTGTTTTTGTTAGACAACTTGAAGGTGTTAGCAGCTTAAAGGTGAGTAAATAATGATGGAATTTTCCTCTTTGCCAGCCGGAGCTCTTTAATAGCACCAGATGAGTGTGTTGAAGGACACGCAGCATTGTGCGAGAGCGAAGAGCGACGTGTTTTAATTTTCATGTCAGCGTGTGTTTTGGATGGTGGGAGGGGTAAACTAGACGCCCTGAGAGTTTGTTCTCCTTCAGACTCAACAGCGCTGATGATGTTTGCTCAGGGGAAAATCTGTCTGAAACTCATTATGTTTTTTTTTCTCACAATTCAGCAGTTCTGCACAAGGGAAATTGATTCAGGCGTCTGATAATTTGATATGTACTGACCACATAATTTACACTCGCTCACAGTTGCTGGCCTTTCCAGCATCGATTTGTCTTTTTTTTTTTCTTTCTTTCTCTTTTACCGTCATCCAAGTCTGCAAAATCTGAATACCCTAAATATATTTCTATTTCCTGCATGACTTTAAAAACAGGATGCTTGTCTTTGAATAAACAGCTAAATGCTTGTGACAACTGTTTCAGATGCATCAAAAATAATTTCTACCTACAACCTTTAAGATATTTTTATACCAGCTATAAAAATGGTTATCCTTAACACGTTTGAAGTATTAAACATCCCACATGAAATAAATGACAGATATTACGGAAATAGATGAACTGACACAACACCTGTGCTTTTGTGACAGAATTAAACTATGCAGCAACATAAACAAATGTTTTTGGTTGTAATATTTTGATTGATTTTCACATACACATACACAAACCCCACAACCCTTACTCAGAATAGAACATACGCTAGCTTTCTAGCTGTCAGTTATTTTAGTCTTAAAATTACAGGGGTTTGAAGTATAATAATAATAATAATAATAATAATAATAATAATAATAATAACAATAATAATAATAATAATAATAATAATAATAATAATAATAATTGTAAGAGCCATAATTTGATTATAATTTGAAATTCATGTACAGTTACACATGTTTATATGTTTGGTTGTGCTATTTGACCCCTACTCCTTTTATTTGTAATGATTTGCTCCGCCTTTATTGAACTGAAGTTACGATAAAAGAGTAAAAGAAAGACGGAGCAACAGTTTATTGACTGGAGCTTATTGCTGTACTGCATGAGAATTCAGTAAACATCTTTAATTGGAAAGAAACCCGAGTCAATTTATTGACAGATTGATTTTTCTAAAATTCTGATATTCTGATTTGCTCTTCAGTGTTTGGACTATATGACCTCTTATGTGAAGCTGCTATTAAACAATCTACATTTGTAAAAGCGCTATACAAAAAAAGAAGAATTGAATTGATACAATAATAATAATAATAATAATAATAATAATAATAATAATAATAATAATAATAATAATAATAATATTAGGGTCACACTTTATTTTGATGGTCCGTTTGTTGAATTTAAGTTACATTGCATCTACATGCCAACTAATTCTTTTTAGATTATAAGTAGACGGTTAGGTTGGGGTTAGGGTTAGTATAAGTTGACATGTACTTGCAAAGTGTCTTATAGTCAGTTAAATTTCTGTTGAATGTCAGTATCAACAGATATTAAACAGTCTACTAATACCCATCAAAATAAAGTGTAAACAAAAATATTAATAATAATAATTACAATAATAATAATAATAATAATAATAAATAGAAAATAAATAAAAAGAAAGAAAAACAATACAAAATAAATAGGTTTGCAATATATATATATTAATACTTGTAGACACTGCAGTGAAATATATACCAATAAAAATGAAAGAGAAAAAGATAAATTAAATAAGTAAACAAAAATGAAATATTAGTAGGGCATTGCTTAATATTAAAAAATAAATAAATAGAACAAATGTTGGAGTGTGCTTGCAGGAAAATACAGTGTTTCAGTGTTTCTACTTCAAAATGTCATATCAAAATTCAGTTTGGATTTTGGCCTTCATGACTATGAAAAACAATAATCGGGATAAAGCTGATAAGTTGGGTCACACACCTCTCAAAATTCTCCTCAAAGCCTGACTGCAGTAAAATCATGTAAATTGACTTTTGCAGCATGGGGCTTTGAGGATTGTTATTTGTATTATTAAGTGTTTATTTATATTAATAAGTAATTTATTCATGTTCTTAAAGTGCGAAACAGAATTTGTGCAGTTCAATGCATGTGATCTAGGGATGTATGTCCCCACCAGTGTCAAGAGTGAATCTATGCCCTTGCTTTTCACCATCGGCGATGGATGATGGCATTGTCTAGCAACCCAACCCTAGTTTGCCGCCAATTGTAATTTGATAAAACTGAATATTTTATGTCATTAAAATAGCTTTACATTTCTTAACCTGAATATTGAACATCAGAAATTAAGGACAGCTGAATTTTAAGGCAGATTTGTTGTAAACTTTTAACAGCATATAACATTCAGTTTTATTAAAGAGCACAGAATCACCAAGAGGCGACACTCTAGTGTGATATGGGAAACAGCCACTAGATGGCGCAGCGGCCATTTTGGAATGAAAATTCCAATAGAACAATAGCATAATATAAGTCTGTTAAATAAACCATTAAAAGTTTTTAATCATTTTCATTATTTGTTTTTATGTTCTTGTACTTGTCTTTTTTATTCCTGTTTGTGTAAAGCACTCTGAATTGCCACTGTGTATGAAATGTGCTATATAAATAAACTTGCCTTGCCTTATTTTAGCTTCAAGTCCAGGTTTGTGAAGTTGTGATTCTCCTTATAGCTGGTTAATTAAATTCATGGCTTTTAACACTTAAACAAAGTCATTTTTTGGAAACGAGACCACGTTCGTGCTGTATTTTTGTTGTTGGGCTCCGGTCTCACAGTTTCAAAAGTAGCACAGTCTGATACATCACTGTACCTCGGTGCCGCCACAGCACTTTTATGCAAATGACTCAAGAATGCAAAAAGACTCATTAGTCTCCACATCAAAGGCAAAGGGGGGTTCCTGTTCTCAAAACATGTTTAGTTCCATTAGCTTATTCTTTCCTCAAGATCATGAGGACTTATTGGACAATGCCGCAGTGGGATGGTGGGCAGATTCTGCTTCTCTGCCCTGCTTTTGTACCCTTGAGCGGGTCACGTGAACTACACTTTAGTGCAGCATTCATCTTTGTTTCTGTTACTGATTTTTTTTTTTGCTAAAACATTCTGATTAATAATAATAATAATAATAATAATAATAATAATAATAATAATAATAATAATAATACTTATTATTACTATTCATTCATTCATTCAATCATTTTCTTTTCGGCTTACTCCCTTTATTGATCCGGGGTTGCCACCGCGGAATGAACCGCCAACTTATCCTGCACATTTTTACGCATCGGATGCCCTTTCAGCCACAACACATCTCTGGGAAACATCCACACACACTCATTCACACTCATACACTAAGGACAATTCAGCATGTCTTTGGACTGTGGGGAAAACCTGAGCACCCGGTGGATACCCAGGTAAAGATGACACTCATATAAACATGTAGCTACACGGTGACATTTTTGGTGCCTGTTAAGTTGCTAATATCATGTTGCTCTTTTTTTATTGTTAAGAAAGTGAAACAACGTATCCAGGGTGATGTAAATGAGGTTATAATGTACACTGTTCCCTTTCAATATTTACCCGATGTGTCCTCGGGAGTTTGTTTTCCACATCAAACTTGCAAAGCCTGAATTTACTAGGAGAGAATGCAGGACTGAACTGTGTGTAGGCCACTTAATATTGAGGAAAAAGCCCCAATCAGATAGACGAATGTCTGCAGCCCCGCCTCTGTTTTCAGATGTATTTGTTTTCCCTCATCCACGCTGAGACAAAGCAGCAGTGTTTTAAAATGAAAACGGCCTCTTTAGTATTTGCAAAACGCTCCGTTTTTGGCTCTGGAAAACTCCAATAAAGTGTCGACGGATGGCGTAACCTTAGCAAAACTTATACATTTTAAAACTAAAACGTATTAGTGTAAACGGGGCCTCAGCCAATCAGTCAGTTGACAGTGGCCTCTCGTGGATTTACGTGAGAACAGCAGGCATGAATGGCACTTGCGAGAAAAATTTATGATCTGAAAAAGTGTAATCAGCGGCCTCTGGTGGATTCGCGAAAAACAAAAACTGCAAAAAAACGTAGCTCTTGGTACATATTTGGTGCTCTTCAGAAATGTACATAGGGGTACCTTTTCAGAATGAACCTGGATTGGATAAATCAGGGACTACGAGTTCAGTTTAGTTCATTTTAGCAATTGTGTTGCATGTTGTTGTCATTTTTTTGTCTAATATGTAAAATTTTGTCTCAAAAGCAAAAACTGTGAAAACCATAATAATAATAATAATAATAATAATAATAATAACAATAATAATAATAATAATAACAATAATAATAATAATAATAATGTGACCCCTGATTAAAAAAAAATTATGAGCCGTAAAGAAAATGAATGAAAATTATATTATATATTAAAAGATATTATATATTATTGTTATATTATATTTTAAAAGATATTTTCTGTTTTTATTTTAAGTTTACTTAATTTTACAACAGTAATCGTGTTGCATGCCCTTGCCATTTTTTGTCTAATAAGACTCTCAAAAGCTAAAACTGTGAAATTTTTAACATAATTGACAATAATTTTAAATTATTGCAAGTTCTTTTTTTTTGTGCCAGAATAAAAGCATTTTGCAACATAATCACAGTGTTATATATTTATTCATTCATTTTCTTTTCGGCTTAGTCCCTTTATTAATCTGGGGTCGCCACAGCGGAATGATCTGCCAACTTATCCAGTATATGTTTTGCGCAGCGGATGCCCTTCCAGCTGCAACCCATCACTGGGAAACACCTATACACGCTCATTCACACTCATACACCAAGGCCAATTTAGCTTACCCAATTCACCTGTACCGCATGTCTTTGGACTTGTGAGGCAAATTGTAGCACCCAGAGGAAACCCATGGCAACATGGGCAGAACATGCAAACTCCACACAGAAATGCCAACAGCCGAGGCTTGAACCTTAAGCCAGATATATATTCTGACACGAACTTGAGCAGGTCACGTGAACTACACTTTAGTGCAACATGCCTCGCCGTTTGCTTCCCCTTGACCCAACACACAGATGCCTTGAAACCAAGAGAAGCTGCTTTTATGTAATCACATGAAATTTACGCCTCTGAAATGTGGCCTTGACTGACCTAGAAGAAGCAGAAAGTTACAATATCAAAGAGGCCGCTTCTTCTGCATCTGATATTTTAATCCAAAACAGCAATTTGCATCTTTTTAATTGTCTTTTTTTTAAGACTAATTGCTTTAAATTGAGGGAGGGAGAGAGAGATTGCATTTGTTCTGTTTGTCTTGCAGGGCGTATTTTACTTCGACATTTTGTGTTCATGGTGAATACTAATCACACTGCTACACAATAAGCCCCTGCAGGGTATCTGAGGGCACATGAGAAGTTTTGCAGCAGACTTGAGTGCGTTTGACGTCAGAGCTTGGTGCGTGTGTGGGGTTCATTTGGATTAACTGAGTCAGTATTGATTATGTGTAATTCGCCTATTATGGAATAAGATAGCATACAAAGATCTGTATATAAAGATTGACCATGAAGCACTGGATGACCAACTGTGATGTTAAGCTTTTCCTCCACATTGACAGACCGCTATTCTTGAACGTTTGGCTAGGGTCTGCAGTATTTGTATTCACCTTATTCTCCGCCGAGGAGCGGGCGCTGCCATTTGAATCTTTTTGGCTTGAGACTTCCAGTCTTATTAACTTCCATTCATTTTTTGACGTTAAAAACTGCTCATTTCGCTGCTTAATGTTGCAATTTGATATTTTCTTATTATATTATTCTACTTGGTCTGTATAGTCATGCAAACATTTGTTTGTAGAGCAAGTAGTTTGAGCGTTTTCTGCCGTTTGTTATTCCTAGTCATTTCTCCCATTGCCAACTGAATCGGAAGGTCTAAGACAATCACGAAAACAAGCGTACTTCCGCATTTTAGAATAAGGTCAATAATTCAATCTGATTGGCTGATGCCTACGTTGCTGCTTGAAAAGTTTAACTATTTTTAACTTTTGCCATGAGCAGCGGATCCAACGCCACTCAACGGATGCACAATTCAGTTTGAAAGCAAAGCTTGACGTCTCTCCATTCAAAGTCATTGTGAAGCGTCAACACTATCGACTATCATTTTTAGTGTTGAGTTCAAAATAATATAACTGCTATTCGAATAATTCATTAATTTAAACCCCTGCCCACTCCCTATTTGCCTGATCTGCATTCTCAGAAGTAAAGGTACACAATCTGTCACTGGGGTGGTACCTTTTCAAAAGGTATACATTTGTACCTAAAGGGTCCAAATTATTACCTAAAGGGTACAGTACATATTAGTACCTAAAACATACAATTGTGTTCATCTTAAATTATTTAGGGACTAATATATACTTTTGAAGTACCAGTATGGACCCTTTAAGTACAAATGTGTACTTTTTGAAAAGGTACCACCCCGTGGCAGCTCATGTACCTTTATTTCTGAGAGTTTGCTGTGCTCATACCCTCCTGCCAGAAGTTTAAGATCTGAAACTAAACTCTGGGAACCTACTGTTATGGATGTCTGAGTTCAAGTTGTGTCTTAAAACTAACTTGTTTTCTGTTGCTTTTACAGTTAAAGTCTTCTTTTATATATATATATATATATATATATATATATATATATATATATATATATATATATATATATATATATATATATATATATATATATATATATATATAATTTTTTTTGCCTTACCTGCACTGAAAAAAAAAATTCATTAGATTTACTAAATGTTTTTAAGGTAAGTGGTTGCAAACAATTTATATGGTCTGAATTTAATAAAACAAATTAGGTTGAACATTACTAAATTTATAAATCAACTGAACTTAGCAAATGTAGGCAGGGCTTATTTTTATCGATTCAGAATTGATTGGATGATTGTGGTTTGCTATCATGTGACAGGTTGATCAATGATCACGCCTATGCTAGTAGAGGAAGGAAGTACATTTATTTATTTATTTATTTTTATTACACAGCAAGTACACATACATTGAAACTAAAATGTGCACACATACAATATTTGTAATAAATACTGCAAAATTCCATTTAAAAAAAAATTGTTGTTATTTATTTGAAGGAGACCTTATGTTTAGGCTAAAAATATAGGGACAAATACAGTTGAATTCAGAATTATTAGCCCCCCTTGTTTATTTTTATTTTTGAAAGATTATTTTAACACATTTCTAAACATAATAGTTTTAATAACTCATTTCTAATAACTGGTTTATTTTATCTTTGCCATGATGACAGTAAATAATATTTGACTAGATATTTTTCAAGACCCTTCTATACAGCTTAAAGTGACATTTAAAGGCTTAACTAGGCAGGTTAGAGTAATTAGGCAGGCTAATAATGATGGTTTGTTTTGTAGACTATCGAAAAAAATTTAGCTTAAAGTTCTTAAAATGTTTTTATAAAAATTAAAAACTACCTTTATTCTAGCCGAAATAAAACAAATGAGACTTTCTCCAGAAGAAAAAAATATTATCAGACATACTGTGAAAATTTCCTTGCTCTGTTAAACATTATTTGGAAAATATCTAAAAAAATATAAAAAATGTGTGTGTATATATATATATATATATATATATATGTATATATATATATATATATATATATATATATATATATATATATATATATATATATATATATATATATATATATATATATATATATGAATATATATATATATATGAATATATTATATATATATATATATATATATATATATATATATATATATATATATATATATATATATATATATATATATATATATATGAATATATATTATATATATATATATATATATATATATATATATATATATATATATATATATATATATATATATATATATATATATATATATATATAAGGTATGATCTAGAAGAAACGTACATTATCTGACCCTGAAATAAAAACAGAAATAAACTGAAATGGACTAATGGTTGATTTTTGTGTGTTGTTCTGTAAAGCAATATGTCATTCAGTTGGTTCCCAGGTTTAGTTTTCTTTATTAAAAAACACTTTACAATTGTACAAACCCTGCCATTGTGCACATCCTCAACCCAATTGAACCTACAGCTTTAATAGTTTTGTGATGCTAAAAACTGATTAAGCAAGATTAAGTTGTTATCATTCACATCAATTCATTAAAAACAGGAAAATTATAAATACATACTACAAATATATAATACAAATAAATGTACAGTTGCCCTCATTTTTCTGTCAGTCCTGTCACATTTGCATTAAATTTAACATAAAAGGTGTGCAATTCACCTTTAAGGTTATGACTTTGAAGTGACATCATTTGATGGAGAAGCTGACAGTGATCACGGTTGTGTTCTATCATTGAATTGTATGAATGATAAATGATAACTATTTTAATGTAATCAAAAATACATATTTATTATATTTATGTTTATTATTTTAAGTTTCAGTCCATTTTAGCAATTGTGTTGCATGCTTTGTTGCATGCTCATGTCATTATTTTGTGTCTAATATGTACATTTTACTCTCAGAATCTAAAACTGTGAAATTAGTAACATAAATGACAATAATTTCAAATTATGCCAAGGTTTTTTAATCCAAATGAATGCATTTTGCAACATATTGTAGTGTTATATATTATAAAATGCTCTTTTGCAAATAATATAGTGAGGATTTATCCAATTGGGGAATTACACTGACAGCTTGAATCATGAACTTGTTAAAGTGGTAAACAGCTGCTGATTATATTGATGTTAATGAAAAAAATCTCCAAATTTCAATCATTTTTGAAGCAGACAATTCAACTAGCAGTTTTAATAGCATGTGGCATTGCATTAAAAACATTGACTTCAATTACTAATCCACAGTCAATTCAATTCAGGTCAAGTTTATTGTTATATTTATTTTACAGACGGTGCTCTATGTAAGAAGCATTATTGCATTACAGTCAAAATTAGAAAGGTTAAGATTATTAGTTAAAGGTGTTGTCTATGTGTAACTCTTCAATGAAGTGTATTAAGTGCAGGTGTTAATAATAGTTATCTTAAGTTAGAGAGAAATTCTTGAAATGAAAGTCATTTAAGCATGTGTCACTTTCCAAGATATCCAGTTCTCAACGCGCCCCAGATCTTGTGTTGGGATGCAGCTGGGAGCAGGTGTTGTTCGCTAAATCATAACCAATTTTTGCACGTTAATGCGGTACACGGTAGGGCAAGCGGGTCAGTGTGAATGGCTCGTGTTTAGTTTGTCTCCCCTTTTTCAGGACTAAGATGGTTGGCTGGCAGAGATATCGCATTGAAACCCGTTTTCTGCCAGTGGAAACAGATGCCACGTCTTTCAAAACTGGCTCCCATGGCTTTCCACGTGCAGCTCTCCAGGCTTGGCCCGGCTCATATTCTGTGTTTTTCCTGGATCTGTTTTTTCTGTTCGGTTTCAAGTCCATCAGACCCGGCTTGTGCATTTACCACACTGAAAACAAAGATCAGTATTCAGTTTGTTTAAGTGCATTATGGGATGTTGATCTCTGCTTTGTCCACTTTTGATGTTTTAAATTCAACTCTACAGTTTAACAAAGTGACTTTATATTATTTCCAACTACTGAAATGTCAATAATGTACAAGAAATAATCAGGGTGCAAATTATGCATTGACGTTCAAGGGGGTACATTTTTTCGGTAATGTTAGTATGTATATGTTTTAGTGAATCAAATATATGTATTTTTTTTTAATATATTCAAATTTATTAATAAAACATTGAATTTTCAGTGTTTGGAGGGAGATTTTGTGTATTCTGACCTACAGTTATCTCAGAGTTTAAACTATGGGCCCTATCATGCACCCGGCGCGATAATAGTGTTTCCAAGACGTGTTGCTATTTTCAGACCAGCGCAACCTTGATTTTCCCGTCTTCCGCCATGATTTTTAAATAGCAAATCCATTTGTGCCACTTTGTGGACTCATGGGTGTTCTGGACTAGAAAAGAGACGTGTTTTGGCATGTTGCTATTTTGAGGATCTAAAATAGACTGTTCAATAGACCAGCTGAGAGCAGGTCTAAAGTCAAGCGCAGAGCGTGTCAGTTGTGCGCCTCGTTTACACATTGCTTAATACACACAGGATGTACAGCAATACGTTAATGAAAAATAATACAAATGAAAAATAGTTAAAGGATGAAAATATATATATATAAATGATTATTTTCTACATAAATATAAAAAACACTGCCTTCATGACTTCTTCATCTCAGGGGGCTTTTTTAATTATTCATGACAATTTGCGTTTGTATAACGTTATTTTTATTATCAGTATTATTTATTATATGGATATTTATAATTGTTTTATTAAAAACAAGCTTAGATTTGTCCACCTGTCAGGTTTTGGATCATGTGGGGCATAAGAAGTGTGTTTGGATATAACGCAGTATTTTTAAACACACTTTGTTATTATTGTTCATTTCTTCGTTTGCTGGAAATTAGAACTGAATTTAGAAATAGTTTTGAAACAAATCTTTGCGCTTAACACACAAAATTAATTATTTATAGGCTAATGGTTGTCTTCAGTGAGTGCGTCCAACACGTTTCTTTATCCACGAAAGAGAGAAAGTGAAACTAAAAGCCGAATGAAGGAGGCTTTTTCTTAATCTTTGCCTTGCAGATGCTCTGCTTAACTGTTTTCTCTCTAATGAAGCAATCAGTTTTTCCACTTACAAAGTCTGTCATGTAAATAGCAAATGCACCATGGTGAGGCGTAACTGACTCTTAAAGCTTGGTTTGTACTTCTGTGTCAAGTTATCGGCGTGACCCACGCCGCATGCAATGCGCATAGCTGTTTATTCATACTTCTGCGCGCTGTTTCTGTTGCTCTTCAATTACACTTCCGAAGCGCTAGTTGGCAGTGAGGTGTTAATGTTCCTCTGTGTTTCTTCGCTGTTGTTTTGTTTTTTCTGAACGCTTCTCGAATGTACAAGTGGCTTAAACTCACCCATTTTAAGGCAGGAACTGTCGGGTGTGCAACAACTTTAACCATAAGATAAACACAAAACAAAACTTTCCATCCGGAGCTCCTTCACGGGAAGCCACACTTGTAAACAATCGCTCTGGCTTGCACGGCTCTCGGTCCTGCCCAGACTCGTCAGCGCTACCAAGCTGACCAATCACAGAGCTTGCGCTACGCGTCGTTGCAAAGTATAGTCAAATTTTTTTGAGAGGTGCACGTTCAGCGATGCCAACAGCCACGGCGTAGGGCTGTGCGTCAATGCGTAGGCTGCGCCGTAGCATACACGTGCGCTTGACGCAAAAGTATAAATCAGCCTTAAGGGGGGATAGGAGATGAAACTCAGATTGTTTTTTTTTCTCAAAACACACCTATACCTCATTAAAAGAATAAGCTCAACCCTGTTAGACCATGCGCCATGTCGCAGAGTGTATTTTTCCGTCCTTAAAGTAGCAAAAGTGGATTCGGACATGCCCTTAATGCTTTTGCACCTTGCGCTTTGGACTTTACGTCTATAGACCGTTAAAATAGAGCCCTACGTGTTTATTTTGCTTTATGTTTAGGCTATATGACCATACAAACACCTGTTTTACAAGAGAAGTGAACATTTCTGAGCTATCAGTCTTCTAGATCTGCTCGTTTCAGACTGTTGAATCAGTTTTTTCTGAGACTGATTGACGTAATTATGCAATCATAATGGTATGATCCATTATAGGGATGGTCAAATGTATTGCATGCATTTTATTATATAAACTAGCTCTATTATTAATTAAGATACAGATCAGAAAAAGGTGTTTCTTACTATTAAAGAGCTGACACTTCCATGCATCTTGTTTTGACTTGCTTCTGGGGGGATCAAGTGTTAATTAGGGGGTCAATACCCCCAAACCCACTTACAATTCGCACCCTTATTATATTTGCATAATATAGAGAGAAACCAGTCATAAAAAAACAGAACATGTACTGTTTTTGTAGCATAATATACAGCACCAACCTAGACATTATATCACTTTTAACCAGGGGTCACCAATCTTAGTCTTGGAGGGCTGATGTCCCTGCAGGGTTTAGCTCCAACTTGCCTCAACACACCTGCCTGGGTGTTTCAAGTATACCTCATAACACCTTGATTAGCTAGTTCAGGTGTGTTTGATTAGGGTTGGAGCTAAAATCTGCAGGACACCGGCCCTCCAGGAACAAGTTTGGTGATCCCTGCTTTAAATATAAAAAATTCAATAAAAGTCTTTTTTTTTCTTCTTCGAACAATTCAAGGTTATAAGTTGTTGGAAGACATATCAAGACCTCATATTGCAATTCAAAAGCATAAATAAACGGGGGACACAAAATAAATACATGAATCACAAAGTACAAATAATGTATACATAATCACATTTCTGATTCTGTCCCATTGAGATTCAGGCCTAAGGCTGCTTATTACACCTGTTGGAAGCGCTGCTTGACAGATGGCACATTTTTGGTGATCTGGACTTTGTCACATGCGTCGCTAAAGCAATCAGGCCATCGAGGATTTGTGAACATTTCCCTCACACGGATACTAAAGCATTTAATATGTTATTTCACCTGCATTTCATTCTCCAACTGCCCGCGGTCCAGCTCAAACAGATGCTAAATGTGCTGGAGAAGCTCTGCGCCGAGTCATTCTTCTTCTTCAGCACGCTTCAGTGTTATGCAGATGAAGCGCACACAATGTGTTAAATTGTCAGAAATGGCGCTAATTGCATGCGATCTGACTCGGGACCTTCTTGCATGTGTATTTTCTGTTGACATTTGTTATATCTTCTAATTCAAGTAGCTGTTGATGTGAGCGCCACCTAGTGGATGTTTTATTTTAATCACACATTTTATTATTTTTGTTGCCACATTTTTAAATTGTGCAGTCAAATTGCAAATTTGTGAATATATAGTAATACTTTTATTTTTGTAATCATGCAAACACAATTGGGTAAAACTGAAAAGTTCCACCATTTTACTGGTTGTTTTAGCACAGACCCTCAAAGGAGCTGTATGTAAGACTTGTTTGCATTTAGCAGCAAATTCTTACTCGATATTATTTCAAAGTAAATCATTTTAAAAGCAAAAGTGTGGTTTCAGAATTTAGCTCTTTTTATTTATTCCTTTGTTTAATTCCTTTATTCATCTGATAAATAGATAAATACATTTTATATTCAGTTAGAGTCAGAATTATTAGCCCCCTTTGAATTTCTTTTTCTTTTTTAAATAAATCCCAAGATGTTAACAAGGAAATTTTCACAGTTTGTCTGAAAATATTTTTTCTTCCGGAGAAAGTCTTATTTGTTTTATTTTGGCTAGAATAAAAGCAGTTTTAAATTTTTTAAACACCATTCATATATATATATATATATATATATATATATATATATATATATATATATATATATATATATATATATATATATATATATATATATATATATATATTTATATATATATATTTTTTTATTATATATAATTATTTACTGTGGTGACCCCTGATTAATGAAATGGACTAAGCTGAAAATAAAATAAATGAATGAATAAATAAATAATTATTTAAATTTTGTTTTTATTTGCGATACATTTTTTTAATATATTTGTTTGAAAATCAAAATGGCAATATATTAAACCCAAAAAATGTGCAAACAAGTTTTTAGCTTAAACAAGAAAAACTAGAGTGGGCAAAAATGAATGAATTCATTAAGGAAACAAGATTTTTTTTTCTGACCATTGATATTTTTCTTGTTTTCAGAATACCAAATAAATCCAGTACATGCTCAACCATGCATGGTGTAAATACAGGAGTCTCTTGCTCCTATTTACACCACAAACTGTAAATTCACACATTTTCTGTTTGCAAAACTGGTCAGAATAAAAGTACAGAGAGTACAGTATGTGCATATTCCTGCTGCCACTTTGTAAATGAGAGAATTATAGAGAAACATTGATCTAATAGATGCAATAAAATTATTTGAAAGCATCTTTTTTTTTCCCTGAAAATTTGTTCAAGTATTAATTTAATAAACTTTTCCTTATGAAGACAAAACAAATATGTTTCAACAGGGTCATAAAAATAAGCTAATTATTAAGAAAACTTAATAAGATTATTTGTTTGTCTGACCCTGTTGATATTTTTCTTGTTCTTGTTTCTTGTTGTTTAGAAAAAAACATGAATCATGAAAACATAAAAGCACATGTGCACTCAGGCATGGTGTAAATACGGGGATCTTTTGCTCTTATTTGCACCAGAAGCTGTGAATTCACACATTTGTTGTGTGCAAAACTGGTCAGAATAAAAATAATGGGCAGAGCAGAATGTATAGTATGAGTAGATTTCTGCTGCCACTGTGAATATAATATTTGTATATAATATGTGAATATAATATAATGTGAATGTTATAGAGATATAATAATCTTTAGATGTAATAAAAGGATTTTATTTGAAAGCATCTTTTTTTCCCAAAAAATTTGTTCATTTATTAATTTAATACATTTTAAAGGTAAATGCATTTGAACAGAGTTATAAAAACAAATGAATAATTAAGGAAACACCTTTTTTCTGACCGTATTGATATTTTTCTTGTTTAAGAAAAAAACATGAATCAAGCACATGTGCGGTCAGGCACGGTGTAAATACAGGGATCTTTTGCTCTTATTTGCACCACAAGCTGTGAATTCACACATTTGCTGTGCTTGCAGCAAAACTAACTGGTCAAATATAGAAACATGACAGGGCAGAGCAGAAAATACATGCACATCCCCGCTGCCTTACTGTAAATGTCAATATTACAGAAATAATTATCTTCATTTTATTTTAAAGCATTTTTTTACTCCTGAAAATGAGTTCATTTGTATTAGTTTAACCAATTGTTTCTAAAAACATGATTGAATGGGGTTATATACAGTTGAAGTCAGAATTATTAGCCCCCTTAAATCATTAGACCGCTTGTTTATTTTATCCCCAATTTCTGTTTAACGGAGAGCAGATTTTTTCATCACATTTCTAAAAATAATAATTTTAATAACTCCTCTCTAATAACTGATTTACTTTATCTTTGTCATGATGACTGTAAATAATATTTTAATATATATTTTTCAAGACCCTTCTATACAGCTTAAAGTGACATTTAAAGGCTTAACTAGGCAGGTAAGGGGAATTAAGCAAGTTATTGTATAACAGTAGTTTGTTCTGCAGATTATCGAGAAAAAATGTAGCTTAAAGGGGCTAATAATTTTGTCCCTAAAATGGTTCATAAAAAATTCAAAACTGCTTTTACTCTAGCCGAAATAAAACAAATAAGACTTTCTCCAGAAGAAAAAATATTATCAGACATACTGTGAAAATGTCCTTGCTCTGTTAAAGATCATTTGGAAAATATTTTAAAAAGAACAAAAAAAAAATCGAAGGGGGCTAATAATTCAACTGTATATATATATATATATATATATATATATATATATATATATATATATATATATATATATATATATATATATATATATACAGTGGGGATCTAAAGTTTGGGCACCCCATGTACAAATTTGTATTAATGTGCATAAAGAAGCCAAGGAAAGATGGAAAAATATCCAAAAGGCATCAAAATACAGATTAGAAACTCTTTTAATTTGTCAAAAAAGTTAGCTTTAATATCCATTATTTACACTTTCTAAATAACAGAAAACAAAAAAATGGCGTCTGCAAAAGTTTGGGCATCCTGCAGAGTTAATATCTTGTACTGCCCCTTTTGGAAAGCTGAGACCTGACAGTGTCATGGATTGTTTTCAGTCATCGACTGAAAAGACCAGGTGATGTCAATCTCAAAGATTTTAAATGCCCAGACTCATACTTCAGACTAAACTTACCCCAACAATCAGCACCATGGGTTCTTCCAAGCAGTTGTCTAGAAATCTGAAACTGAAAATAGTTGACGCTCACAAAGCAGGAAAGGCTATAAGAAGATTGCAAGATCGGATTCAGATGCCAATATCATCTGTTCGGAATGTAATTAAGAAATGGTAATCATCAGGAACAGCTGAAGTTAAAGCAAGATCTGGAAGACCAAGAAAAATATCAGACAGAACAGTTTGAGGATTGTGAGAAAAGCAAGTCAAAATCCATGTTTCACTGCACAATCCCTCCAGAAAAATCAAGCAGACACTGGAACTGTGGTACACTTTTGCACTATAAAGAGATACTTGTACAAATATGGTCTTCATGGAAGAGTCATCAGAAGAAAACCTCTTCTACGTCCTCACCACAAAAAAACAGCATTTGAACTTTGCAAATGAACATATAGACAAGCCTGATGCATTTTGGAAACAAGTTCTGTGGACCGATGAGGTTAAAATATAACTTTTTGACTGGAATGAGCAAAGGTAAGTTTGGAGAAGAAAGGGCACAGAATTTATAAAAAGAACCTCTGTCCAACTGTTAAGCATGGAAGTGGATCAATCATGCTTTGGGGTTGTATTGCAGCCAGTGGCACAGGCAACATTTTACGAGTAGAAGGAGAAATGGATTCAATAAATTTTAGCAAATTTTGCATAGTAACTTGATGCCATCTGTGAAAAAGCTGAAGTTAAAGAGAGGATGGGTCCTAAAATGGATAATGATTCTAAACACATCTCAAAAATCACAGTGGATTACATCAAGAAGTGTAAACTGAAGGTTTTGCCATGGCCTTCACAATCTCCTGACCTCAACATTATTGAAAATCTATGGATAGACCTTAAAAGACCAGTGCGTGACAGACAGCCCAGAATTCTCAAAGAACTTGAAGACTTTTGTAAGGAAGAATGGGCAAAGATACCTAAAACAAGAATTGAAAGACTCTTGGCTGGCTACAAAAAAACATCAACAAGCTGTGATACTTTCCAAAAGGGGCAATACAAGATATTACCTCTGCAGGGTGCCCAAACTTTTGCAGACGCCATTTTTTTGTTTTCTGTTATTTTGAAAGTGTAAATGATGGATATTAAAGCTAACTTTTTTTTGACATATTAAAAGAGTGTCTAATCTGTAAGTTGATGCCTTTCGGATATTTATCCATCTTTCCTTGGCTTCTTTATGCACATTAATGCACATTTTTACCTGGGGTGCCCAAACTTTGGATCCCCACTGTATATATATAATTTTTTTTTCTAGCCTATTGATATTTAGCTAGAAACTATTTTATTTAAAAGCACCCTTTTTCCTCCTGACAATATATTAATATGTATTAATTTAATGTTTTTTATTTTTTTTAAAAATGCTTCAATGGGGTCATAAAAATTTATTAAATAAGGAAAAAATAAAAAATTTTTCTCAACCTATAAATATTTTTCTTGTTTTTAGAAAAACAAATATGTCGAGCTTGCATGCAGCCATTCATGGCATGATATGTATTCAGATCTATTAATTAATTAATTAATTATTTTTTTAATGTGCTTGAATGGGTTATAAAAATATCTAAAAATAAATGAATTTATTAAGGAAGCAAGATTATCTTCTCTGACCCTATTGACGTTTTGATATTTTATTGTAAAGCATTTTTTTTATTTAGAAATAAATATTTAAAAAAATATATATACTGTATATTTCTGACCCTATTTATATCCTGCAAGAAAACTCCTATTTTAAAGCTTTTTTTTTCCCCTGAATGGAATTTAAAAGATTTATTTATCTATTTGTTTGTTTATTTATTTATTTATTTATTAATTCATTTTTTTATTTATTTTTAATAGAGTCTAAAAAATTAATGTAATAGGGAAGCTGAATAATTTTTCAGACAGGAAAAAATATGTTTCTGACCCTATTGATATTCTGCAAGAAAACTCTTTTTTTTAAAGCAATTTTTTCCTGAAAATGATTTAAAATGTTTATTTATTGATTGATTTTTAATAGGCTCTAAAAATAAATGAATTTATTAGGGAGTTATATCATTTTTCAGACAGGAAAAAATATTATTTTTCTGACTCCATTGATATTCTGATAAATTAAATGAAAAGAAGCAGTGCTAATATTAAGCAAAAAGAAGTACAATTATGTATTCAATATATTTTGGAGCTTACTTTTCCTCTCTTGAAAATCTGTTCATATGAAGCGTTCATTTATTATTCAAATTTTAAGTGAGTTTGCTTAAAATAAATGATTTTTCTGACCTTTTTAATTAACATCTTTCTTGTTTTTAGAAAAAAAAAAACATTTTTGTTCTCAAGTGAACTATTGATTTAAGCGTGTTTATATATTTGAAAGCAGAAGAGAAGCACTGACTAATCCCATGCTATTTTTTTTTCTTTTTTTTTGCTGTGCCGCATGAAAGACATTTGAACACTGAGTTCTCCGAGATCCACCTTTGACAAATGTAATATGACAGATCTTGCTTCAGCGCCGTGGGTGATGATAGAACGGGTTAAATCCCCATACAGGCCTCAGAAAATTGTCCTGCGCAGACAGTCTGATGAACTGCAATAAATAACCATGATTGCCCAAAGTCTTCATTACAGCCAACCTAAGAGACATGTAAATGAAGCGGGTCGGCGGCGAATGTTGGATAGGTTCTTGCGAGCATGTTTAATTATCATCTCTCGTTCCTCCCTTGCCCTCCTCGAATCCCCAGCTCAACCCCGGCGCATGAATATGTCCAAGAAGAAATGGCCTCACTCTAATAATAATGAAAAAAAAGGCCCATGTTTTATTTAACGCAGCAGAAGAGAGGATCATTCAAGTGGCGGCAGAGTGGATGTAGAGGCAGAAATAAGTGGGCTGAGATGCGCACACACACACACACACACACTCTCCTCGCGCACAGAATATTCTCTGCACACACTCGGCCATGCGTGGCGTGAATATGTGCGTGCATGCTCGCCTGTAGACTGCTGGCTTTGGAAATTAGCCAGGTCCTGAGGGTTGTTGTAAGAGTTGCGCAATAATATTGGCTATACACTCACCGGCCACTTTATTAGGTACACGTGTCCAACTGCTCGTTAACACAAATTTCTAATGAGCCAATCACATGGCAGCAACTCAATGCATTTGGGCATGTAGGCATGGTCGAGACAATCTGCTGCAGTTCAAACCAAGCATCAGAATAGGGAAGAAAGGGGATTTAAGAGACTTGGTGGCATGGTTGTTTGTGCCAGACGTGCTTGTATGAGTATTTCAGAAAATGCTGATCTACTGGGATTTTCACGCATTACCATCTATAGGGTTTAAAGCGAATGGTCTGAGATAAATAATCAGTGAGCGACAGTTCTGTGGACGCTTAATCATCTCAGACTGGTTTCTTGAACATGACAATGACTTCACTGTACTTAAATGGCCTCCACAGTCACAAGATCTCAGTCCAATAGAGCACCTTAGGGATGTGGTGGAACGGGAGATTTGCATCATGAATATGCAGCTGACAAATCTGCAGCAACTGCGTGATGCTATCATGTCAATATGGAGCAAAATCTCTAAGGAATATTTCCACTACCTTGTTGAATTTATGCCACTGAAAACAAAAGGGGGTTCAACCTGGTACTAGTAAGGTGTAGCCGGTGAGTGTATATTGCATGCAGTAATAGTTTTCTTTTTTGGCTGTAATTTGGGCTGGGCGATATGGCGTTAAAATAATCATGATCAAATGTTTCATATTAGTAGATATCGATAGTTATCAGTAAAAAATGAAGGGATCCACACAATTCATTCATGTTGTCCCAACACAAATCCATTAAACTTAAGTGGATGGAACATAGAGCATTTCAGTTGTCCGCAAAAAAATCTCAAGAATTGTGCTGTTTCAGCTCATTTTGAGTGAGTAGTTTGAACAAACAGCAAAAAAAAAAAAAATATATATATATATATAGTACACTTTTTTTTTTTTGAGGATATGAAGCATCACAAATTAAAGTTGAGTGACACAATCACACCTTTAAAACAAATTATTCAAATATACACTTTAATTTTAAATTATACAATTACGTCATTTAAATCATCCTATTTTATGTTATTTCCCTTATTACCATAATGCACACAAAATAGTGTTGCCAGATATTGATTTAATAAACAAACCAAGGCAAAACATGCACCAAACTTAGACAAAACCTATTATGCAGAGACAATACAGATAATCTGAACCAAACAGCCTTCTTCACAAGTTATTAATGCCTAAATTAGTTTATTATTGCCCAAAGTACTTCATTATTGGCCAGATTACTTTATTATTGCCCAAATAATCTATTAATTACTTTATTAATTCCCAAATTACTTTATTAATGCCCAAAGTTCTTTATTAAATCCCAAATTACATTATTAATCCCCAAATTACTTTATTACTGCCTAAATTACTTTATCAATGCCCAAATTACTTGAATAATGCCCAGATTACTTTATTAATGCCCAAATTACTTTATTAATGCCCAAAGTTCTTTATTAAATCCCAAATTACATTATTAATCCCCAAATTACTTTATTACTGCCTAAATTACTTTATCAATGCCCGAATTTCTTTAATAATGCCCAGATTACTTTATTAATGCCCAAATTACTTTATTAATCCCCAAATTACATTATTAATGCCCAGATTACTTTATTAATGTCCATAGTTCTTCATTAATTCCCAAATTACTTTATTACTGCCCAAATTACTTTATCAATGCCCGAATTTCTTTAATAATGCCCAGATTACTTTATTAATGCCCAAATTACTTTATTAATCCCCAAATTACATTATTAATGCCCAGATTACTTTATTAATGTCCATAGTTCTTCATTAATTCCCAAATTACTTTATTACTGCCTAAATTACTTTATCAATGCCCGAATTTCTTTAATAATGCCCAGATTACTTTATTAATGCCCAAATTACTTTATTAATCCCCAAATTACATTATTAATGCCCAGATTACTTTATTAATGTCCATAGTTCTTCATTAATTCCCAAATTACTTTATTACTGCCCAAATTACTTTATCAATGCCCCAATTTCTTTAATAATGCCCAGATTACTTTAATAATGCCTAGATTACTTTATTAATGCCCAGATTACTTTATTATTGCCCAAATATTCTATTAATTACTTTATTAATTCCCAAATTACTTTATTAATGCCCAAAGTTCTTTATTAAATCCCAAATTACATTATTAATCCCCAAATTACTTTATTACTGCCTAAATTACTTTATCAATGCCCAAATTACTTGAATAATGCCCAGATTACTTTATTAATGCCCAAATTACTTTATTAATCCCCAAATTACATTATTAATGCCCAGATTACTTTATTAATGTCCATAGTTCTTCATTAATTCCCAAATTACTTTATTACTGCCCAAATTACTTTATCAATGCCCGAATTTCTTTAATAATGCCCAGATTACTTTAATAATGCCCAGATTACTTTATTAATGCCCAGATTACTTTATTAATGCCCAAAGTTCTTTATTAATTCCCAAATTACTTTATTAATGCCCAAATTACTTCATTAATGCCCAATTTACTTTATTAATTCCCACATTTCTTTATTAAATCCCAAACTTCTTTATTATTGGCCAAATTTGTAATACAAAATGTTATCAACCGTAACTAATCAATCTCCAATGCGTCCAGATTTAAATAGTCCAGCTGATGGGTTTGAAATTTTGTGGAACACCGACACAAGTCATTTTCAGAATTTTTACGAAATTCCAAGTTATGTGAAGTATAATCATTTGTAAAATGTGGATCCTGTGTAACCTGCAAGCGCTCAATTTTCTTGGACTTCCCGCATGTTCCAATGACAATAAATAAGATATTCGACTCTATTCTACCTACCAAATTGGATTAAACATGACATGTCCTACATGCCTATTCCTGCCGCTCTGTGAACGTAAATGTTCCTGAGAAACACCATTGTCACATAGAGAGGGAGAGAGTAATAAGGCTGTGGTCCTGGAGCTGCGGGCGCCAGATTGGAGTGGCTCTTTGTCCTGAGGGACGTGGAGGGTCCTTGCACTCTCCTGTCCTCATTACGCCAGACAAGGTGCTCGGCCACGAATCAATGGCCACGGCTTAGACACTGACGCCAGCCTGACCTCCTAATAGCTTCATGTGTGTGTGTGTGTGTGTGTGTGTGTGTGTACAAGGACAGCTTTTTGTAAAATGACTGTGATTTACTTCAATTCAGAATGTTTTCAAATCATACTTTAAGGAATAGTTCACCTCAAATTGAACCCTTTCTCACCATTTTATTCAATCTTATGTGTTTCCAAACCTTTATGAGTTTCTTCTGTTGAGACTCAAAAGAAGATATTTTGAAGGAAACTAAAAACTGGTAACCATTGACTTCCATAAAGAAACAGATACTGTTGAAGTCAATGGTTACCGGTTTTCAACATTCTCCAAAATAAACAAGAAATAAACCCAAAAAGGGTTGAAACAAGTAAAGGTGGGCACATTTTCAATTTTGAGGTGTGAGCTATTCCTTTAACAAGGACTTTTGACATTCAAAATTTGCCGCAGGTTTTGTGTGAGGGTTAGGGTTAGGGGTAGGCCATAATGAAGCGATTTTTACTGAATGGAATACATTATGCCGATGGAGAGTCCTTGTAAACCACTGATACCAACATATATGTGTGTGTGTGTGTGTGTGCGTGTGCGCGAGTGTGTGTGTGTGTGTGTGTGTATACTGGTTGTGGTGGTTTAAAAGGACAGTTTTTGTATAATGACATGTTTATGATCAGTGGCGCAGCGCTAAATGCGGAGGCCCCCCTGCACGGATTACTGACAGCCCCCCCCTGGTGAGGCATTTTGAAACTGAAGACCGGGTTGTTAGGGGTGTGGTGATCTGAGCCCGTCCGCTACGCCGCTGTTAATAATGCAGTTTATTTCAATTCAGAACATTTTAAAATTATACATAAAGGGGTAGTTCACACCCAAAGGTGTGTGAGTGTGTGTGTTGGGGGGGGGTTCCTCTGGGGCCCCACTAATTGTATGGCCCTTAGAATCAACCTAACCACCCCAAGCGTAGGCCATAAGTTAACTGTCTTTACTGTATAGAATACATGACCCCTATGGAGAGTCCTTGCAAGCCACAAATAGTAAAGTTAAGTAAAGTTGAGTAAATAATAGTAAAATTGTACTCCATTACTGTGATTTACTTCAATACAAAACACTTAAAATCATATTTAAAGTGATAATTCATCGAAAAAAAATTAAAATAAAAAACATTTCTCACAATTTACTCACTCTTAACTGTTTTCAAACCTTTATAAGTTTCCTTTCTTCTGTCGGACACAAAAGCAGATATTTTGAAGAAAGTTAAAAACTTGTAACCCTTGACTTGCATTGTAGGAAAAACTAACTAATACTGTGGAAGTCAATAGTTAGTTTTTTTTTTTTTTGATAACTTCTATTGCGTTCAACCTGAGGAACAAATTAAAAAAAGATTAGAAGCACTAAAAGGTGGACACATTTTAGTTTTTTTTTTTTGTGAACTATCCTTTAACAGGGTCTTTTGACATTCAAATCAGGTTTAGGTTAGGTTTTGGGGTAGGCCATATAATAATCGTTTTTAATGTATAGAATACATTACCCCTATGGAGAGTGCCTACAAACGACCAATACCAACCAACATGTGTGTGTGTGTGTGTGTGTGTGTGTGTGTGTGTGTGTGTGTGTGTGTGTACTGGTTTATGGTGGTTAACAATGACTATAATGACATGGTTGAGATACAGTTTTACTGTATTACTGTGATTTACCTCAATTTAAAACGCTTCAAAATCATACTTAAAAGGATAGTTTACCCCCAAAATGAACCTTTCTGACCATTTTATTCACCATCAACTTTTGTTATGTTGGGACAAAAAATAAATAAATTTTGAAGAAAGCTGAAAACCTGCAACCATTGACTTCCGTAGTAGGAAAATCAAATACTATGCAAGTCAATGGTTACATGTTTTCAACATTATTCAAAATAAATAAATAGAAAATAAATGTAAGTACATTTTCATTTTTTTGAACGAACTATCCCTCTAACAGGGAGTTTTGACATTCAAATTAAGCCATATGTTTTGTGTGGGGGTTAGGGTTAGGGGGTAGGCCATATAATAAGCTGTTTTTACCGCATATAATACATTATTCCTATGGAGAGTCCCTTTAAACCACAGATACCAACATGTGAGTGTGTGTACTGGTTTTAATGGTTTACAAGGACAGTTTTTTGTATGATTTGCATTGTAAGAAAAACAAATTATATGGACGTCAATGGTTACAGGTTTTCAACGTTTTTCAAAATAACTTCTATTTAGTTCAACATGAAAAAATAACCGCCTAAAAGATTGAAACTAAAGGGTGGTTGCACTTTGAATATTTTCGGTAACTATCCCTTTAAACGGGGTCTTTTGATTTTTAAATTAGGTTTAGGTTAGGCTTAGGGGTAGGCCATATACAGTAATAATCATCTTTTTCTATATAGAATGCATTATGCCTATGTAGAGTCTCTTTAAACCAAATACCAACAGCTTTATGTGTGTGTTTTTGAGTTCAGTCTGTTCTGTGTTTCATTAAACTCTGCACGTTCACAGACCACGCCGTCCCTCAGTGCTCCTAGTTAATGGTGCTAATTTTTAATGTTGAGTTATTACCCTATAGCAGACCTATAATGAAAGCGAAATGATGGTGATTTTGAAGCAGCAGGGTATGAAGATTGAACCTCCGCTTTCCTTCCTCTGATTCTGTGGTTTATATCGCTGTTCTCACTTGTCGTCTGATGCAAAAATTGCCAGAATTAATGTTTTTAATGGGCCTTTTCCACCTCTTGTTTTTAGCTCGTAGTGAGAAGCGTGTCTGAAAGGAGGTCTTAATTTATTTTTCATAAATGTAGATGTTGTTTTGAGGATGTTTGGATGTTTTTGCTGGATCCACTGAGATGCACCGATTTTAAAATTCTGCTGGGACTTGAATTTTTCATTAAAACTTGCATCTCATCAATTATGGTTGATATTTATGTATGCATAAAAACATACTAAGCCTAAAATAAGTCGTTTTAGGCGATATATTTTACATAAAAAATTGAGGATCAACCTCTTGAAAAAAATCTCTGTGAAAAGATTAAAATGCCATACCATATTGACAGATGACTGCAAAAATAATCTAAAGAATTTTATAATTTAATATCCATCTAATGCATTTAAACATTTTCAGGCTGATAGATTCACATTAAAAACAGTCACTTGCTTCAACTGTAAATGAATCGGTAGTTTTGAACGAATCATTTGAATACCTGTTGCTGACCATTTTAGGGTCAGATTTATATATCCCTAATAGATAAAACCAGTACAGCAATAAGGTGGAGTCTTTCTCCAGTGAAAACAGAATGAATCAGTCTTTGAACAAATCACTTGAATCAAAGATTCAACCATACGTTCATAAAATTTTGCTAAATGATTCAGCTATATCGAAAGAATCACTTGAATCAATGATTCAATGAGCACAGTGTTCTTTGTTAGAAAGAATCAGTCTTTAAGAAGTATTGAATGATTTAAATACCTGTCACCACCTACAAGCTATTTGAGTGTCATGTTAACTAATCCCTTATAGATCAAAACCAGAACATTAATAAGAAGCAATTTAACTAGGTAATGCTGACTGAGTTCAGACAAAATATTGCATGTTTTTTCTCTGTTTTCTCTTGTGAAAACAGAAAGAATCAGTCTTTGAACAAATCAGTTGAGTCAAAGATTAAAATCAGTCACTTGCTTCATCTGTAAATGAATCTGTAGTTTTGAATGAATCATTTGAATATCTGTTGCCGCCTATTTACTATTTTAGTGTCATATTTATTTATCCCTAATAGACAAGACCAGTACAACAATAAGACAGAGTCTTTCTCCAGTGAAAACAGAATGAATCAGTCTTTGAACAAATCATTTGAGTCAAACATTCAACCATACGTTCATAAAATTGTTAAATGATACAGCTGCATTGAAAGAATCACTTGAATCAGTGATTCAGTTTGCACAGTTTTCACTGTTAGAAAGAATCAGTCTTTAATGACAATTAAATCATTTAAATACCTGTCACCACCTACAAGCTATTTGAGTGTCATGTTTATTAATCCCTTATGGACCAAAACCAGTACATAAATAAGAATTTTTTAACTAGGTAATGCTGACTGAGTTAAGACAAAATAGTGCATGTTTTTTCTCTGTTTTCTTTTGTGAAAACAGAATGAATCAGTCTTTGAACAAATCAGTTGAGTCAAAGATTAAAAACAGTCACTTGCTTCATCTGTAAATGAATCAGTAGTTTTGAATGAATCATTTGAATACCTGTTGCCGCCTACTGACCATTTTAGTGTCATATTTATTTATCCCTAATAGACAAAACCAGTACAGCAATAAGAAAGAATGAATCAGTCTTTGAACAAATAATTTGAGTCAAAGATTCAACCATAAGTTCATAAAATTCTATTAAATGATTCAGCTGTTTTGAAAGATTCACTTGAATCAATGATTCAGTGAGCACAGTGTCCGCTGTTAGAAAGAATCAGTCTCTTCTGAGGGACTTTGAGAAGAGTATTTTGATCTTCGTGCTCGAGACCAAGACAAAACCTGATTAAGAAAGTGATTGTTTGGCGTGAAGGAGCCGCGGGCTTCTGTCAGAGACCTCGTACTGTTGCATCAGCATCCAGCGTTCGCCCTCTGCTGTGAAACCAGAGAGCCCAACATGCTAAATAAGGGATTCGTGTGGAAGATTTGAGTCGCTGCTCTGCTTCTGACAGCTGAACCTTGTTGCTTTGCTTTGGAGGAGGGCAAGAGAGACAGAGGAAAAATAAATAACGCAGAGAGGGAGAAAAAGAAACACACAGATCAATAAATATTTCAACAGCTGCTCCCCTCGAGTGTCTCTGAAGAAATGGAAAGGTGCAAAGTTACTGGGAGCGAATGAAAGGGATGAACAATATGGGAGCAAATAGAAGCGATTTTGTGACACACATCGGACGGGAACGTGAGGCGGAGAGATTGGTTGTAAACACAAACTGATGTACAGGAGCGACAGATGGCGAGCGCGGAGGCAGGAGGTGCTGGAAAGTGGCAAAGACCAACAATAAACAAGCGCAAGATGGATTGATCTGGAAGACTAATCATTGCCCACGATTAGGGCTGTGTGTGTGACGGCGTTCTGCAAATGATTGAGATTCTGATGTACTTTCTGAATAGCTGTGGTTTTGACGAGGACTGCTTTGTGTTATTTTCATGTGAGGGCGTTGGATAAAACATGAAGCAAATTTAAATGCACTGTACAACCCTATAAGGCAAGGCAAGTTTATTTATATAGCACACAATGGTAATTCAAAGTGCTTCATAGAAACAAGAAGAAAAAAAAGAAGAAAATGAAAACAACAAAGAATTAAAAATGATTAAAAACAGATTAAAATGTGTTAAAACAGGTTTTAAAAGAATGAGAAAGAAAAGAAAGACTGTTAATAGCTGAAGGTGGATTCACCCTGCTTTGACTGAACTCTTGAAATTTCTAGTTAATTGGACCCTAAAGATCTGATTGATCTGCTAGGTTTGTATTCAGTCAGCATATCTGTAATGTATTGAGGTCCTAGGCCATTTAGTGATTTATAGACCAGTAATAATACTTTAAAATCTATTCTGAATATAACTGGGGGCCAGTGTAAAGACCTGAGGACTGGTGTGATGTGCTCTGACTGCCTGCTTCTGGTCAGAATCCTGGCCGCAGCATTCTGGATGAGCTGCAACTGTCTGACTGTCTTTTTGGCCGTTACAGTAATCCGCCCTGCTGCTCATAAAAGCATAAACCAGTGTCTTTAACTTCTCACTGAAACAAAGCCTCCAATTCTTGCAATGTTTTTGAGATGATAGTATGCTGATTTAGTTACTGCTTTGACATGACTACTGAAACTCATATCTGACTCCAGAATAACACCAACATTCTTGACCTTATTATTATTATTTTTTTGACCCCTAGAGCCAAGGTACGCATTTACCTTGAGAACCATATCTCTATTCCCAAATGCAATTACTTCAGTTTCTCTTTCTCATACTTCACGTTAGATGTTTCTTATTTGCTTTTCATTTAATGCACTTGATCTCAACCACTCTCACTGGAAGAGCTGTAACAAAACAAAACTGTTTGTTTTGTTTGACTTTTTGTTTTAAAAGAGGAGGCCATTTAGTGATTTATAGACCAGTAATAATACTTTAAAATCAATTCTGAATGTAACTGGGAGCCAGTGTAAAGACCTGAGGACAGGTGTGATGTGCTCTGATGTTCCACTTCTGGTCAGAATCCTGGCCGCAGCGTTCTGGATGAGCTGCAACTGTCTGGGTGTCTTTTTGGGAAGGCCATAGAGCAGTCCATTACAGTAATCCATCCTGCTGCTGATAAAAGCATGAGCAAGTTTCTCTCTGCAAACAAAGCATCTAATACTTGCAACGTTTTTGAGATGATAGTATGCTGATTGACTGATTGACATGACTATTGATGTGCTTAGATTTGACTCCAGAATCACACCAAGATTCTTGATCTATAGGTTAAGTGTGCTCAAACTGTTTGAGGAAACCGATTGCGGCAAACTGTTTTAAGTTTTAAAACAAAAAAGTTTAAGTACTGTAAACTTTATATACAGTTTATATTGATTTATATATGCATATATTATTTGTGTTGATATTGTGAAATGTTTAGGGTATTCTAACTTACTTTTAAATTCAGTGATCAAATAGCTTCAGCTGAATTCAGTTATAGTCTATATATACTGTATATATTATAGGTGATATATATATATATATATATATATATATATATATATATATATATATATATATATATATATATATATATATATGGCTGATTCCAGCGTTATGGACGTGACATTTGCAGAAAAAAAATGAAACGTATATACTCGGAGAATGTATATGTTAACAGTATATTGAAATATCTGTTTATATTTTTATTACCCCTTAACCATGGAGTTTAGGCATCAAAAAAATATCAGTCTATGCAGGTGTTTTATATTTAAAATGACGGCAAAATGAATGCGTTACGGACGTGACAAAAAAAAGACATGAGTTTTGTGAGTTGACATACTTGGTTAAAATTCTGTGAATAAAAATGCAGAAGCCAAAAATATATATAACAGTCAAAAGGATAAGGGTTGGCTCTGCATGGGACATTTATAATTCATTTTATTTAGTTTTTCATTTTTGCATTAATGAGGGAAAACTGTCGTTACGGACGTGACTTGTCTTCGTTACGGACGTGACTGCTCTGAAATTGACAGTTGACACATTATGAAAATCAGATAAATGCTTTCAAAACTTGACAAAAGACCTATTTGTGGATATCTGTTGGGTGTGTAAACCAATAAACTTTAACCTCTGAGACATCTGAATGGTAAGGTTGCACAATTAATCAAACTTAAATAGATATCACCTTGTTATATTTAATTCGTATTATGGGATGTGTGTTGTTAAAGAATTATGGGATGTGTGTTGCAATTCGGAAACAGTGGTGCATGCTAACATGGTGCTTTTATTCTCTGGATAATATAGAATTGATAATAAACATAATCAGCTATAATAGGCCTATGTTTATTGGGCTCCTTTCCAGACAAACTTGAATTGAATCATTGCCCGACTGTTAGTGCGCAAGACCGTGTCTACGTGGCGAATATTCAAAATCTAGTTGTGTCACGGTTATGGCAATATTATATTTGACAAAGTTTATTTTAGATTATTCTAGTTAATGTGTTAGTCGATTGAATAAATAGTTTAATTTGTCCACTCGCGCTTGCTTTCTTTTTCTCGTCGGCAGTCACTTCAGGACAGGTTGAAAAAAATTTAAACAGAGGACCATGATGAGAGAGAAAACTTTATTATGAAAGGTTTTGTGAAAAATAGTCATTGGTTGTAGGCATGTACGATGGATGACTATAATGTTTATATTTTTAGGCTATAGTTTATAACCGATTGTGTAAAATATTGAACGACATTACAGCTGCAGGTGCTATCTATTTACTAACAAATTAAATACTCCTATAATGTAGTTAAAGCTTAGATCAATATCAAGATTTTATTCTTATTTTGCCACCTGTAAAATAATTTTAATAAGCACTCAAGCACATTTGCCGGGAGCTGGAAATCTTTGAAAATGTTTTCATTTTAATGTAGGCTATAGCCTATTTTCCAGCTTTGAAAGTGCTTAGATTTTGGATAAAGGGCTTGGAAAATTAATTGTGTCGCTATGATAATTTATCTTTATAAATAGTTATTTAATTAATAAAATAAAAACATATTTATGCTCTGCATGAAATGAAAACTCCGCTGTGGCCTGTGCAAGTGCCTGCAGCCTGACCCACGGCGTGCGCATTTTGAGCAATGGGAAAAGACCAAATGCTTGGAGGTTATTGATTTTGCGCCCTGCATGCGCGCCTCGCGTTTTGCCATTGTCCGCTTTGTGAGCTCCAGAGGAAAAGCATGTTACCTCAGTGGCGTCTTTCATTCTTCAATCAAATGAAAGCAGAGGCGGGGTTTCCTTTGAGGTGACAAAGTGTGTTGTCAAGATACAGCGAACTTTTTAATAACGGAGTAGAGACTTGTGGTCGCTCTTTTAAGTCATCCAAAGTTGTATGACTTTACAAATCTTGAATTTCATAATATTATTTAAAAATTAAATTATGACAACATTGACAGCAACACTAGCGCACAATAGACCATCTGATTCAGTTGTTACTAGTGACATACAAAAGAGCACCAAGCTCTTTTTTTCTTGTCAATATAAAATGCATTGCGGAGCGCCTCACGTCTCTGGAATGAAAAAGCGCGTTCGTTGTGATCGGCCTCTATGAGCAACACATATTTGTTAACTCGCAGAACAGTAACACGTGCAAACACACGTGCTTACAGATGTATTTTGCCAAAGAAGCAAAATAAAAGAAGGATATTCTGGCCACAGTTTGACACAGGAGTTGACACAGGAGTTGACGAACCAGCGCTGATGCTGGTCGTCTGTGCTGCCTGGAGCCGCGTCATAAACTCAACTAGGTATATAGATGATTTAGTGCAGACTAACCAACAAACCATTTTTTTTCCATTTGGAAAATAACAGTTATTATTAGTTCTTATATACATTTTAAATAGCCTACATAGCCTAATCTACAAATCAAACAAAGCCAAATATTTTAGGATAACTTCGCACCAAACTGATGCTTTCATTTTACAGCTTATAAAACATGTATGCAAATTAACACAGTATCACATGTAAATAACAAAATTGTTATATCCTTAGCCTATATTTAACAAAAAAAATAGGTTCAAAGCCTTATGGTTCATTGTCATTATCTTTCACTATACTCAGCGCGCGCGCGCACATGAACCGCAAGTAAGACAGATGAAATAGGCTAATAAATCAATTAAGACATAATCTTTAAACTAATGACTTCTATTAAAAATGTTGACATGTTTTGTAATATTATAACAGCGGAGCATTAATTGAATGCATTTTTTCCGTAAAGCAATCTATTTGAGCTAGCCTAATATTTTTTAATTGACGGAAGAAAAAAAAAACACGATTGGACAAACAGCCTATGCCGATTCTTAAAAAGCATTCAGTCAATGTTTTCGTTTTGTAATCTTAATTTGTCATTTAAGTAAAAAGGTTTAGAGCAGGATTTATTTTATTATTTTTGTTAGTTTATTCAGTTTTTCTGTGCTGCTAAAAAACACTCAGGTGCGTGAAGATGCTCCTTCTGTATGCTGTTCGCATGTTAAAATAACCTAAATCAGTATTTTAAAATGCAATATTTAATGTGTCAGACAAAATAGGCACGTCAATTTTTTTTTATTAAATATTATTTTGATATTAATCTGTTAACGGTTAATATCGCTTAACGAGCGGTTGTTGGTTGGCAAAATGAATCGAAATCAGCATTCCTAGTTTGGCATAAATTGTATCTTAACTATTTGGTCTATTATTTGACGGTCAGTTACCCTATCTACAAAAGAAAGAAGTGCTTCAACAGGTGCTGCATCGCCAAAACACCAAGATTATGCGCCAAGATTATGGCATGTAAAATGTTCTCTTTATTAAACATTTATTTTTGAAATGTTACTAAAATGGTTTATAGCTAACTGAAATGTTCAGTTCTTGTTATAACATATGGATGTTATGTAATGTAAGTCAGTAATTGTAATGCAGCATCATAATGAACAAATATGCGCTAGTCATTGGCTTATATTAATAAGGAGTTCAAAAATGGTCACGTCCGTAACGCAAAATTGTAGTTGTTTAAAGCAAAGACCTGAGATGAGTTGGCGATCATAATTAGTATGAACATATTTTGGCTTTGTATACAAAGTTTCATTTTATTTGTTATAATATTTATTCCACAATATAAACTTTTTCATTAAATCGTTACGGACGTGACACGTGACCGAAGCTGCGTGATGTCTTAAATATGTAGCTCATAAATCAAAAGGGCAGTAATGTTATGAAAAAGTAAGGGTAATTATTTATACTACAGACTCCAATGCTTCTGCAGAATGATTACTGTTAACATAAAGCATGGAAAAGGTGAGTCTTTAATCCCTTTTTCTAAAGCACGAAATGTGGTTGGATTATAATGAAATTTACCATTGGCACAATCCTCATATTTCATGGATAAACAAACCAATTTCCTCAAAAATTCAACAAAAGCACATCATTACAATAAAATACAGACCTTAATGAGCAAATTTAAATAGGTTTTGTTATTTTGGTCAAAAGTTTATTTTTTCATGATAAGGTTGACATTTTCATGGAATTGACCATATATATATATATATATATTATATATATATATATATATATATATATATATATATATATATATATATATATATATATATATGTATATATATATATATATATATATATATATATATATATATATATATATATATATATATATATATATATATATATATATACTAGAGGTGGGTAGTAACGAATTACATTTACTTCGTTACATTTACTTGAGTAATTGTTTTATTTCAGCTAGAATAAAAGCAATTTTTTATTTTTCAAAAAACCATTTTAAAGTCAAACTTATTATCCGCTTTAAGCTATATTTTTTTTCGATAGTCCACAGAACAAACCATTGTTATACATCAATTTGCCTAATTACCCTAACCTGGCTAGTTAACCTAATTAACCTAGTTAAACCTTCAAACATCAATTTAAGCCGAATAGAAGTGTCTTGATAAGTAAGATAAAATCAGTTATTAAAGATAAGTTATTAAAACTCTTATGTTTAGAAATTTGTTAAGAAAATTTTCTCTCCGTTAAACAGAAAATGGGGGAAAAATAAGTGGGGCTAATAATTCTGACTTCAACTGTGTGTGTGTATATATATAAATATATATATATATATATATATATATATATATATATATATATATATATATATATATATATATATATATATGTATAGAAATCTTTGAAACTGACCCTTTAGACTTTGATCCTAGTTATGCCATTTTGCTGACTGTCGCTTTAAATTCAAATGAGATTGTGCTCTTTTCAATAGAGGTGCTGAAAATGCCTGAGCTTCAGCATAGTAGCAGATTCAAAACAGGACCATGTTTAACCATGTAAAAAAACTGAAAATGTGTTAAAAAAAAAAAAGAAAGTGTCTCAGAATGTTTGTCTATTGACTGTGTCCATTTGTATTCCATTCGTAAATCTGCCTGTTTACATGACAGTCGCATTGTCACATATCCGATCCATATCTGATTTATTTCCACATATGAAGGAGGCCTGAAACCAATCTCTGAATATCCGAATGCATGCGTTTTTTTTCGTGTTTACACGGTCCTTGAACAGATCCAATCTGTCAAATATGAGCAAAAAATCGGAATTGGGTCACATTTACCTGGCAGTGTAAACGGGGCCTTAGTCGCCAACATTATCTTCAGCAAGTGAAAACTTCTGAAAACTTCTCACTCAGGGCTGTTTATGCTAATGAGGGAGAGATCATCATTAAAGGGCGGAGCTTACCTCCTCTAACACATGCAGAGGGAGAATATCAATCAAAGTGTTCCTGCACAGTGTGATTATAAAAATTGCATTAATTAATTTTTACCATTAGAGGCTGGTTATATTCACACACTTTATTGAACCCCTTTATTAAAATTATTTTTGCATAATAGGCCTCCTTTAAATCACAACCTAGTCAAATTAATCAATCATGCAAACTTCTATATTCAGTGTTTGATCGATATCCACACTGTTTTCTCTAACAGTCTTGATTTCCCTCATTCCAGCTCAGTTTTGACATATAGAGCTCTTTCGTTTTCACTGTGAACATAAACATTGGAGTGTGTGTGTGTCAGTGTGTGTATAAGTGTGTGTGTAATGTCCTGAACACTACTGACAGGCTCCAGCAGAATGCCTGTAATGCTGCTCTTCTCTCGTTAAAACGTCATTCCAGCAAGACGAGCCGCTAATAAGCAGGTGCTTCTGCGTATTACCTTGGTAATGAGTGGTTGTTAGCTCGGCTATGCCTCGCTAATGAAAACACGGCCCTTATCTCCATGGCTTGCTCCCTGGAAAAAAAAAAAAAGTCTCAATTTAAGGTTACTGAGAGATCAGAATCTTATCAGCGCCAGACCATTATATGTGCGGACAACAAACATGTAAATCACCGCATCCACATATAGAGCATTGTTACTTTCCAGAAGGCCTGCTGAGATATTATTCGCCAGTGAAGACTTTCGAGATCCATCTTTTTTTTTTTTTTTTTTTTTGTTGGTGCCGTTTATTATTGGATAATCCAGCTGTGGAGACGCAGATGGGATTTCTAGCAATCAGAAGATGATATTGAACAAATAGGTCCAAAGAATGGAATTGCTGTCATTTCCGCCCTAATTTTTGTTTTATATGGCTTGGTTATGGTGGCACGGTGGCTCAGTGGTTACTACTGTCGCCTCAAAGCAAGAAGGTCACTGGTTCGAGCCTCGGCCGGGTCAGTTGGCATTTTTGTGTGGAGTTTGCATGTTCTCCCAGTGTTGGCGTGGGTTTTCTCCAGGTGCTCCGGTTTCCCGGACAGTCTAAACACATGCACTATAGATGAATTGAAAAAGCTAATGCATGAGTGTGTGTGCATGAGTGTATATGGGTGTTTCCCAGAACTGGGTTGCAGCTGAAAGGGCATCCGCTGCATAAAACATATGTTGGAATTGTTGGCGGTTCATTGCACTGTGGCAACCTCTGAAATAGAGACTAAGCCGAAGGAATATTGATAAATGAATGGCTTGATTATAACTGTTATGAATCACTTTTTGAGTAATGATGACCAATTTATGTGTCCAATAAATTGTACTTGATGGTTTTATTCTTATGTATATTCTTACATTTTTTGTATGACAGGATATCTTGTTATATCATTCAACATATATATCATTTATTCCTAAACATTATTTTGGATTGTTTCTTATAGTGTTTATGGAGTAATACACAAACAGATGTAGAGTTTTTGTTTAGTTTTAAATTACACTTATTTAAACTTTCCTAAATTTTGATAGCAAAATGATCTAAGATATTATTTTTTTTTCCATTTCTTTTATATCTATAAAGACCCAAGATGTTATGTGGTATTATCTAAAAAACAACAACAACAAAAATGTTTTTTTTTACTTTGTATATTTTTCTGACTACATTGCTAGAACACATTTCTTTAAATATTTATAAATAATGTCTTATATTTTCATCTTCATTTGTTTTTCAAGAAATAAAGCAGAAACACACACATTGTCTAAAATGTTACCGTACTGTTATAGTGTTTGTATATTAAAATTCTAATAATTTCCAAGTGACAAAAGTTCCAAAGTTTAACAAGACAAGGACATTTTCACACTATTTCTTATTATGTTTTATTATGTAAATAATACAAATAATTAAATAAATTAAAAATTAAATTTAAAAAAAAAAAAAAAAAAAAAACCTTTTATAAAAAAATAAATAAAAACTTTAATTAAAAATTATAATAATAAAAATAAAATTAAATTAAATTTAAGCTTATTTAATTACTAAATAAATAAATAAATAAAAAATTAAAGTAAAATTAAATTCAATTCAATTTAAAAAATAAAATTTAATAAAACTGAAAATTATTAAATTAAATAAAAAATAAAAATAAAAATAAAATATCAAATATCAAGAAACTACGGTTATTAAATTTAATTACATTTAAAAAATAAAAAAGTATATAAAAAAATAAAAAATAAAAATAAAATGCTCTGACAAATGGTGTGGTAGCAATTCAGGGCGTCCTGAATTTGAATCCCAGCTCAAGGACATTTCCTGACCCTACCTCTCCACTTTCTTCCACTTCGCGTTTTGTCTGATTACTGTCCTATCTAATAAAGGCAAGAAAGCAAAAATAAATAAATAAATAAATAAATAAAATAAAGCAAAATTGCTATGGTTAATATTTTTTTGCTCACTTTAGCAATTATTATTTTTTCGATTGTCAACAGAACAAAGCATTGTTGTATAATCACTTGCCTAATTAACCCCATTAAGTCTTAAAATGAAATGTATTTAAATAGTATGTAGTGTCATCATAACAAAGGCAAAACAACTGAGTTATTTTTAATAAAATAGCCAATTATGTTTGCTTAAAAAAAGATCACTCTGGAAATATTTAAAAAATAATAACAATTTTTTCTTCAGCTGTATAAATGTATCCTTATTATTGCATATTTAATTAACAATGTCTAATAATTAAATAAATCCTGCATTTTATAAAATAAGTAAACCCCTCATAAAACGCTGATATCTATTACTTTCCATCATCAACCTGTAAGACACAGTCTCATTGAAACAGCGCAGTGTCTAGTTTGAAGGATTAGTGCGTGAAAACCTGTTAAAAGACGTGCTCTTCTTGTTATTGTGAATCAGGGAATTTGGCTAATCAGGATCAGATTTCAGCCGGTGCACCGGTGTGATTTTCCATTAGCGGCGCACAGGAATTTGTTTGGGGGCGACGCTGTGACATTTTCCTTAATTGTGAGAAAGGAGGAGATCTCACGACGTGATTGAGCGCCTGTATTACCCTAATTTGCTTGGCAGTCAGATGGCAGTGTGTTATCGCCCAAGGATGTGCCACTAATTTGGTGTTGGGGGATATTTCTCTGTCAGAGCGTTGTGTTCTTTATCAACAGGCGCCGATGAAGTCCCTACTAAACATGACAAGTTGACGCCCGAAAAACGAGAGTATATGAAGGCGACGGTGGCGTTTAGCTTTTTTCTCCCCTGCCGTCTCCGAGCCAGAAGATGCGTGCGAAATGCATATCAACTCCCCTCCGTTTTCAATTTGAATATCATTAACCAAAAAGTCAATTTTTCCCAGCGTTTTAATTAATATCTTTAATGAATTCCGCCGCATTATGTGCTGTTTGGGCGAGCGAGATATTTGTGGTTAATGAAATTTACTTTTAGGAATGAAACATGCTTGTGTAGTTCAGTCTGTGCCGTTTTGGAGCTCTGCCCGCAACACACACACACACACACACACACACACACACACACACACACACACACACACACACACACACACACACACACACACACATACACAAACTTTAATTCATTGTTTAAACGGCACCATCCAATTAGTTAGTCATTTTGCGCTATTTTTCTGTCATTTGCATAATCAAATAAGGCCATTAATGATGGTGCTCGTGTTAATTCTGTGTTTATTAGAAGTGGAGCATCATTTTTTGGGGGGGTTATCATTCTTCAAGCCTCTTTTATGAGTTGATTGAACAAATTTGATTGACAAAATTAAAATATTAAAGTAGAAATGAGCAGAACAACTGGTGTTTGATGCTGAATGTGTGGCAGGGACATGCGGTCAGGTGAGGCAGAGGGAGGTTATCCTCACCTGCCGTCATGAGATGTATACTGATAAAGTCAATATTTGTCCACTCATCTGTGCTATACATGCAATTTCTGCATGATTAACAATATTTCAATCATTTTTGTGATCAAAATCGCTGTATTTTGCGGATCTCCTGTTAAATTACTGCGTAGGAAGCGAGGTGAGGCTTCAGATTGCGCAATGCCTTGCAAATTGGCCTGAGCGCACACCTTTTGCTCACTCAGTGTATGCTGCCTATGTAATTTTTGCATGCTGTAATTGTTTGCAAGCTGGAAACCTGTAACCATTGACTTTCATGATATTTGTTTTTCCTGCAATGGAAGCAGAGATGCACAGTAGCGAAGTACTACTACTTCACTGTTGTACTTAAGTACTAAAAGGCAGTATCTGTACTCTACTGGAGTATTGTTTTTTTCTCCTACTTCCACTTTTACTTCAGGACATATTTTCAATGAGTTTAATACTTTTACTCAGATAGATTTTTGATGTGCTGCACTGTTACTCGTAACTAGGGGTGTCAAAATTATTTGACACCCCTAGTGCACAGCACTTACTAGCTGGCCTCTGTTACACATACACAGATTGATTTACTTCATAAGACCGTAATGTAACATCAGATGCCATCATGTGTATTAATTTTGTCGCCCATATGTATTTTATGTCTCTCAAAGTGTTCAAGGATCACAGTTTCAACAGACAAATAATTTTTAAAGGGCCATGAAACCCCCTTGTTTCAGCAGGGTGTTTTCACACCTCTACTTTGGAAAAAGTCAGAAAAGTGGGCGTGTCCAGCTCTGTTTAGGGGGGAGTGTCGGAGGAAGAAAAGAGGCTTGGTGTGGGAGTGTCTATTTGGGCACGCGTGAGTTTCAGAGTCAAAATACACACCCACAGCGGACAAAGTGACGGTGTTTACATGGACATCTGTAGTCGAATTATTTGCCAAATTATTAAATGGTGGACTTTAACTGCAGTTTGGCTCTTTCATTCAGGGAATTCAGTCATGTCCCTCGCGACAAACGAGATATTTGATTCGAGGAACTGCTGTAAGCGTGTATTTTTCATGCAATGTTTGATACCGTACGGCGAATGAGAGAAAAAAAACTCTGCATTTCCCAGAAACTTAGATGTACACGGCAGGTAGCGTCAGAAAGCCGCGTGTGTTATTCCGGTCACTAAATCCTACACGAGGTTAAAGTTTGGTTGTAGTGCTAACTTGTTTACACTCGGTGCAATAGTTTTTTCGATACGAATAAAATACGAACTGAATAAACAAAGAGCACTGGTCGCTCACTTACCAAATCTGTAGAGACAGGACAATCACCAGCAACTAGATCCACGTCTTTATTCAGAGGAGACTACAAGCGAATCCGGATCTCGGCGTTTGCAGATGAGAACAGCTCTCAGCTAAACAATAATCCTCCTTAGACACGTAAGTTATTGTTGTCGAGCGTCGCGTACACTGTTAATCCACACGTGACTCCAGCTGCGCTCTCACAGAGAGAAAATGAAAACAAAACTTAACTGCAGAAAACTATAAAAGCAACACTTCACGCTTGTTTTGCCAACACAACGTGGCGTCTCTGCCGTCTAAACACTGTGACAGTAATGAATATTAATGAAGTTGCACAATAGAGCGCGCTGATTGGTTTGAACCAAGCCTTACTCATGCATTAATGCAACACACTGTAAGACGTAATAAGACACACTCTGGCACAGACGTCCGGTCTGCACGCTGGAATACACGCTATTATGTCATGACCGTGACGCAGCTTCAAAAATTAGTTTCAAACTGGAAGTACGAATTTGCTTGAAATAACGCAAAAACCTTTAAGTTTCTACTGAAGAATGTAAAACAGTCAGCTGAATGGCCTGAGGGTGATTCAATTAAAAGCAAATGCATTCATTCATTTATTTTCCTTTGGCTTTGTCTCTTGTTGAGCAATGGTTGCCACAGCAGAATGAACCGGCAACTATTCCAGCATTTATTTATTTTTTTTGCAGCGGATGTCTTTCCAGCCACAACCCAGTACTGGGAAACACCCATACACTCTCATTCACACACACACACCCATACATCACAGCCAATTTTGCTTACCCAGTTCACCTATAGCGCATGTGTTTGGGGGAAACCGGAGCACTCAGAGAAAACTCAACACGGGGAGAACATACAAACTCGTGACAGAAATGCCAAGTGACCCAGCTGGGACTTGACCCAGCAATCTTCTTGCTGTGATGCGACAGTGCTATCCACTGAGCCACCATGCCAGCCCAGTCTAAAAGTTTCCAAGTAATTGTACTTTTAAATACAGCCACTATACAGTACATCCTGCCACCGGATGGGTACAATTAAAGTGTGCAACCTGTATTCTGGAACTCACAATCCCTAAATGTATAATTGAATTATATAATCCTAAATATCATCCGGCAGAAACTCCTGCACTGTTTTGACAGGCGATTGACACAGATTGGCTGCCGCCGGCTTTTCCCACCTCTCGTTTGCACAAAGTTCAGCAGCTTTGCTCAAGTTTCTGACTTCCGCGTCACATTTGCAATTGACAATGCTGTTGATAGATTTGGAAATCAGCCATGCGGACATTGTTATCGATGGCAATAATAATCTCAACAATTGGGGGGTTTTACGGCCTGGCTGGCATACGGGTCTGTGGATAGATGGAAAGTTTCATTATCCCACAAACTGTCTTGATGTTTGACGGCTTTTACTCACTGTGGGCTCTATTTTAACAATCTAATCGCAAAGTCTAAACAAGCGCAAAAGCACTAAGGCTGTGTCCAAATCCACTTTTGCTATTTTAAGGATTGGAAAAACCGTCTGTGAGCCAGGCGCATGATCTAAAATGAGTCGGGGTGTGTTTTGAGCATAACATGCGTTAATCTCTTAAGGCCCAAAGTGTTTTTGTACGTGCATTTTTTATTTATCTTCGCTATTTGGGCTTATTGAAACCTTATTAGAATAAAAACCTAAGTATCATCTTTGGACATTAAATACTTTTAGAAAAAAATATGTCCATATATGTGGACTCATGGTCCGAATTTACATAAAATCACACACACACAAAAAAAAAAACTTTTTTGTAATGCATATTTAACACTTTTTTTTTTGCACATGTTTCGACTATCAGAGAGTAAAAACAAAATTTTTTTTTCTCATTTTGGACAGTTAAAAATAGTGCTTGGGACATTTCATATCCTGCTAAACTGTTGCAGGATGACACTGTGGGCCTTATCATACACCTGGCGCAAGGTGCGACGCAATTATTATTTGCAAGTTTCAGCTCGGTGCAAGAGTTGTTTTGACATTTTTCACCACGCTGTTTAAATAGCAAATGCATTTGCACTCATATGTGCGCCCATAGGTGTTCTGGTCTAAAAAAGCAGGCGTGTTTTGGCGCGTTGCTATTTTGAGAAACTATAATAGTGTGTTCTTTAGAGCAGAACAAAGCCGGTCTATTGTCCGGCGCAAAGTGTGCCTTGCTTACACACTGCTTAAGACAGAATTAAACAGAATGATATCCAGATATATATAGTTGAGGACATGCTGCTGCTGTCTCTCACATTGTAGATGAGTGTACAATGTTTTATATTTATTTTATAGTCGTTTGACAAATTTTCGAATTTTTTACAGTTACTTTCCCTGGTTATTCGTTACTTTTATAATTATGTTCAGTTACACTGAGTTACACTATATATACTCAGTTACAAACTCAGTTACTATTTTTAGGAATTAACTATAAAGAAACATGTTTAACACAGGGTGTTTCCAAACACACTTTCTACTCCCTATATAGTGATGCATTACGTCTCTAAAACTCAGCAGGCATACAGATCTAATCAAAAAAATGTTTAAAACAAATGTACATTGTAACGACGGGGTGGAAGTGACAGAGACAACTGGAGGTAAGATCCAATATGCAGGTTTATTCATCGTCAGGCAAGCAGTGGTGAAATCAGGTGTAAACAGGTATATGAAGGCAAATCCAGAATCATAATCGTATAACAGGCTATAGGTCGTAAGGCAGGCGGCTAAACAGGAGAACTAGGGTAAACAAGGCTAAGATCAACACACTGGAAAACAAGACTAGGAGAACGCGTTGTAATGTCACTATCTGTAAACAAGACTCGGCAAACTGGAAGGGTGAATGAGTGGCTAAAGTAAGGTGTGTAATCAGTCTCTGACATGGTTCAGCTGGTGAGAATGTAATCAGGCTTGATGAATGAGAAGGCGTGAGTGTGACCGGAGAGCATGTATGCATATGTAGTCCAAGAGAAGGCGGAAGTGTAGTCCATGGTGTTGTGTCCATGTGTGAGAACCAGCGATCTCTGGAGAGCGATCGCTGGTTATGTGACATACATATGCATATATGAATGCTACTAATAATAATAACATTAAACAAATGTAAATTGTCATGAATAAACTGACTAAAAAAGATTCCACAAAAGGTGACAAAGGAGCTGTTTTTATGTTTATGTTGACGATAGTAATTTATTTAAAAATTTTTAATCTTTTAGTTGTTCCTATTTAAAGATGTTTGTGCAACCCTGTACGTGTAATAAGCCATGTGTACTCCCATTTTGAGAGACTGCCTAACATACTCTGTACATAACAAAATAAAAACACTGTGCCGTTGACTTTAGACCAAGTTTTAGTAGGTCAATGGAGCAATTTATTTCAATTACAAAATAGCAACGTGCCAACAATGTGCCTTAACACACCTCCTTTTAAGACCAGCACGCATATGGGTGCACAAATGGCCTGTAGAGGCATTTGCTATTATAACACCGTGGCAATAAACATGGAAGTTATACCTGTGTCAGGCTGAAATGAGCAAAAAACACGTTGTGCATTGCGTCGTGTGTATGCTAGTGCCCAAAGAGTGTAAAAGCTACAATAAGCCGCAGTGGCATTCACTTTCTCCTGACCTTTGCATGGGCAACACGCATTCAGATCCATCAGCCAATAATGAGAACTTCACAAAGGCCAATTAGCTGCTTAATGTTGGGAAAACTGACGCAGTTGAGATTCTGCTGACAAGTCAATGATCCAGCAGATATCAAACCGTTCTTATATATTGTCAAAGTTATTTGCCATCCTGGGAATTTAGTTTTCTTTTTAAAATATTTCCCAAATGATGTTTAACAGAGCAATGGCTTTTTTATAGTATTTGCTATATTTTTTTCCTTCTGGAGAAAGTCTTATTTGTTTTATTTCAGCTAGAATAAAAGCAGTTTTGAAATTTTAAGGTCATTATTATTAGCCCCCTTAAGCAGAGCTGGATTAACATAAGGGCTAGGCGGGACTGAAGCATTTCTTTTGGCTCGCTGGTGTTCAAAAACACTGATGCTGCTAAATTATGGCTTCATTAAACAGCCCTATTTACAGTCCCGAAGTGAAGAGATGTCCTGTTTTTCCCAGGAAAGTTCCTTATTTCCCAGGACAGTTCCTTATTTGAGCTCTACCGCGAAAACGTTCCAGCCAAAGGTAGGCTTACCAAGCTTATCATAGAACAAAAAATACAATTCAAACAGTATTCATCATTAACCTGCAGCAAGAGAGCTCAGGATAGGAGGACTCATGCAGAATGGACTCATTACTAAAGAGTTGTCTGCAATCCTGCCCTCTTATAACTGAGACCGCGTGCGACCAAATCAAATAGCCTACACAGACAGTTCCCGCCCGCCCGCTTACTTCCCTTAACCCAACAAAGAATTAACAAAAGTCGTCCAGAAAAAGAAAAGCCCTCGTCTGATTTTTACCGCGTTTTCAGATTTTACCACATTCTCACCCTGTTATGAACTTGTTCATTTTATTTTTTGGATTCGTTTTTTGTCTTACCTGATTTCTGGAAATGCTTTTCCCCGAACTCGAACCCAGACGTCATCGTGGTCAGCTCCTCTCAGCGTCTCAAGTCCGACGCACATGACGAGCTAACTAGGCAAACTGGTTGCAACGGGAAAGCCCCCACACACGGAGGTAAGCACTCAGACGGTGAGCGCCAAAAGGAACGTCGTCACAGCCGTCGTCACGCCCCGTAGCGTTCGCTTAAAAAAATTAAATGCAGCCATGCGTACCTCCAGCTACATAATTTGCGGTCTCCAGAAACGTCGACAGGACTACGTTTTCAGAACGTTTTCAGAAAGTTTTATTATATAATAATATAAATTAGCAAAGTAATAATATTAATAAAAATAATAGCAAAAAAGCAACGTTTGTGAGGTGAGAAATAAATCGGGCCCTTGGGTTTGCTATAGCCTCTGGGCCCAATATGTTCTTAATCCAGCCCTGCCCTTAAGCAATATATATATATATTCATTCATTCTTTTTCTTGTCGGCTTAGTCCCTTTATTAATCCGGGGTCGCCACAGCGGAATGAACCGCCAACTTATCCAGCAAGTTTTTATGCAGCGGATGCCCTTCCAGCTGCAACCCATCTCTGGGAAACATTCACACACACACTCATACACTAAGGACAATTTACCCTACCCAATTCACCTGTACTGCATGTCTTTGGACTGTGGGGGAAACCGGAGCACCTGGAGGAAACCGACGCGAAGGCAGGGAGAACATGCAAACTCCACACAGAAATACCAACTGAGCCAAGGTTTGAACCAGCGACCTTCTTGCTGTGAGGCGACAGCACTACCTACTGCGCCACTGCCTCGCCTATATATATGGTTCAGGATCTGAAAAGCTACTCATCGATGAATTTGCTCTTCAGTGTTTGGACTTTCAGTAATGATATCAACCACACTGAACTGAGCTAAACTGAACTGAACTTAAACACTAAAAACTGAACTACCCTGATCCAGCTACTATGACCATTTATGTGAAGCTGCTTTGACACAATCTACATTGTAAAAGCGCTATACAAATAAAGCTGAATTGAATTGAATTATATATATATATATATATATATATATATATATATATATATATATATATATATATATATATATATATATATATATATATATATATATATGTATTTTTTTTCGAATTGCCTACAGAACAAACCACTGTTATACAATGACTTGCCATAATAAACCTAACATGCCCAATAAACCTAGTTAAATTTTCAAATGTGACTTTAAGCTGTATAGAAGTAACTTAAAAATATCTAGTCAAATATTTTTTACTGTCATCATGGCAAAGATAAAATAAATCAGTTATTAGAAATTAGTTATTAAAACTATTATGTTTAAAAATGTGTTGAAAAAAATCTTCTCTCTGTTCGACAGAAATTGAGGAAAAATATATACAGGAAGGCCGATAATTCAGGGGGGCTAATAATTCTGACTTCAACTGTATATATTTATGCTTTCACACAGTTTCTGATGAGATGTATTACTGTTGGTGTTGTCTGTCCATTGTCCATCTGAACTCTCAATGGATATCGATCTGTTTACCCCAGATCTCTTAATACAGACACGAGCAATGTGCAGCCGATATGTGTCGATTCAGTCAAGTAGACCTGAAAGATAGAGGCTAAGATCCATCACGCTTAGCTAACATTGACGAAATGACATTATGAAGCTCTCTGTGCAGTAAAAATAGAGATTCAATCCATATCGTCTCAGATGCTGCTGAGCAAACCAGGCCTGTTTCATAGATCCTGCATGAGCGATGTATTAGTGCTGCGGATCTGGACTGAAAATGTTGTTTTTTTTTATTATTATTTTATTATTTTATCATCAGCAATCCTATTTGTGTATGTTACCTGACAAAAGTCTTGTCGCCTATTCAGGTTTTAGGAACAGCAAATAATAACTTGACTTCTAGTTGATCATTTGGCATCAGAAGTGGCTTATATGAAAGGCAAAGGCCTCTAGATTACACTTATTTTACCACAATAAAACATGATCATGCCTTGATTTTGAATGATTTCATTAGGACAGTAAGGTCTGACTCTGCTTAGACAAAAGTCTTGTTACTGAACAGAAATAATGTCCAGTATTGATATAAAGTCATGCTGCAGTGGAGACAGAATGAATATTGTGTCTGACTCCATCATGAGCTTGGAGGACTGCATCCACACATCTCTGCACTGACTCAAATCACTGATTAATAAAGTCATCTGGAATGGCAGAGAAAGCGTTCCTGCAGGACTCCCTGAGTTCATCAAGATCCTTTGGATTCATCTTCAATGCCTCCTCCTCCATCTTACCCCCGACATGCTCAATAATGTTCATGTCTGGTGACTGAGCTGGCCAGTCCTGGAGCCCCTTGACCTGATGTGGAGGCTGAAGTATGAGAAGGAGCGCTATCCTGCTGGAGAATTTGCCCTCTCCTGTGGTTTGTAAAGTAATGGGCAGCACAAATGTCTTGATACCTCAGGCTGTTGATGTTGCCATCCTGATTTTTCCTTCACCAAACTTGACAGATTTCTTGAAGAATCTTGGCTCCATCTAGATGATTGGGATGCAGTTCAACAGATGATTCATCAAAAAAATCGACCTTCTGCCACTTTTCCAAATGCTCAACTAGAAGTCACGTTATTATTTGTTGCTCTTACAAGTGGGATTGACGACAAGACTTTTGTCAGGTAGTGTGTGTATATGAATACAAATGTTTCTGAATAAACAAGAAAAACTCTATATTTAACTCTTTCAAAGACTTTGTCCAAATAAAAACGGAATGTTTTATTGTTTTATTTTAAAAAGTCCATGATTTTAGAAATTTTTCATGGATTTATGTTACATTATGTTGATTTATGAAAAGCTATGAAGAGTTCTTCTAAAATTATTCTTCTGAAATGTATGTAGGCTCAGTAATTTATCTTTTATATTAACAAATCAGTTATTTTTTTTGTTGGCTTTAAAGTGAATAACTTTTTTGCATCTGAACTCTTCAAACATTTATTATAAGTTTGTTTACAATTTTATTACCTATGTATATTTTTTAGACCACATCTATGTGCAATGTATATACTGTAAATTTTCTTTTTCTTATATATATATATATATATATATATATATATATATATATATATATATATATATATATATATATATATATATATATATATATATATATATATATATATATATATATTATATTAATGTTACGCACCTTGGGTCTGAGAGTAACACAATTTCGATTCTCTATATGTCTTGTACATGTGGCTGAATTGACAATAAAGCTGACTTTGACTTTGATAAGTTCATATATACAGACTTTTGCATGTATTTTTATGCATATATACCAAAAAAATTAATGCTGACTTATATACAGTTTTATATGTATATTTCATATTTATTTTAACAGTAATAATATAATACTGTTTTATTTAATTTAATTTATTTTTTTACTTTAATAATAATTTTAAAAATTTTTTTACATTTAATTACATTTTACTTTCTTATTATTTTTTCATTTTTTTATTTAAATTGTTTTTATTAAATTAAATAAAATTTTATTTGAATTTATTTTATTTTGAATGAATTATAATTTCCATAGGCTATATAAAATTTTAAATCATTTAAAGTGAATATTACCTCTCTCATGTCATTTAAGCTTACATTTCTATCGTTTATTCATGCATATTAAACAGTATAAACAAAAAACGGATAATATTTTCTGTTGTGCAGTTGTTTACTTTACAATTTCCATCACGTTCTTCCCTTGCTGATCTTCCTGCTCCTGCAGTGTGACAGATGTCTCTTTAAACGTGTATATATTCCACACAGTCTCTCGATTAATCTGAAGTCATGAAAACATTCACAGGATGCAATGAAGTCAACGTGTCAACTATTTCATGTCAACAAGCCTAATAAGTGTGTCCTAATGCCTGCTGTACTGCCTTACCTCTCCATTACGGCTAATATTTGTCTTCCCGGTCAAAACTGCCAAAAACAAGCGTTGGATGTGTCGAGCTTTAATACGCAGACATGTCAAGACAAATGGATTTGTGGCATTTACTGGCTTTATTTAAACCGTGCGGTGCACAGAAAAATGCCAGGAAATCTCGCTTCCTGGCTGCGATTTCTGAACAAATGCATTACAAACAGGTTGTGCATCGCTTTTTGGTGTTGAGAGAAGATTAATCGTGTGTCTTCATGATGCATAAAGTTCTTATTATTGACTTGCTCTCAGTTTGATTTAAATCTGTACACATGCACTCCAGATTGAATCAATTCGCCGCGACGCTGTTTTATCTGCTCTGCCTGGCATAGTTGATATTTTGTCATTAATCATTGTGGGATCAATGGGTTATTCATTTTGTTATGTTTGGTATCTGTTGTTAAAGAAACCGAAGGAACACTCCACCTAATCTCCCCTAGGGTTAAACCACTGGACCAAAACATTTTTGAGTCTTTTTAGCCTATCTCTGGGTCTGGCAGGGGCACTTTAGCTTAGCTTAGCATAGATTATTGATTCGGATTAGACCATTAGCGTCTTATTAAAAAAGAACCAAAAAGTTTTGATAATTTTCCTATTTAAAGTTTGACTCTTTTGTAATCACATCATGTACTAAAGATATCTGACTAGCTAGAATCGGCATTGGATGTTGGCTGAAGAGAGCAATCTGATTGGTTATTCAGCTACGAATCAGAGCGCGGGAACAAAAATGGAAGTGACATGTTTTATTATTTTCCCATTATTGGATTTCGGCTGGTAGGGCATCCACTGCGTAAAACATATGCTGGCATAGTTAGCGGTTCATTACACTGTGGCAACCCCTGATAAAGAAGGGATTAAGCCAAAGGAAAAATGAATGAATGAACAAATGTTTTGTCATTTCTGAATCTATTCAGCCAATCTCTGGGTCTGGTGGGAGCATTTTTAGCTTAGCTTAGCTTAGCATAGATCATTGATTCAGATTTGACAGTTAGCATCACTCTTATAAATGACCAAAGTGTTTCAATGATTTTCCTATTTAAAGCTTGACTCTTTTGTTTTTACATCGAGTAATAAAAGTATCAGTCTGGCTAGAATCGGCATCAGACGTTGGCTGAAGAGAGCAATCTGATTGGTTATTCAGCAACGAATCAGAGTGTGAGAGCAAAAATGGAAGTGACATGTTTTCTCATTTTCCCATCACTGGGTTGCGGCTGGGAGGGCATCCACTGCGCAAAACATATGCTGGAATAGTTGGCGGTTCATTCCGCTGTGGCAACCTGTGATAAATAAGGGTCTAAGCCAAAAGAAAAATGAATGAATGAACAAATGCTTTGTCATTTCTGAATCCATTGAGCCAATCTCTCGGTCTGGTGGGAGCACCTTTAGCTTAGCTTAGCTTAGCATAAGCCATTGATTCAGATTAGACCATTAGCATCTCGTTCAAAAATGACCATAAAGTTTTAATAATTTTTCCATTTAAAGCTCGACTCTTTTGTAATTACAACATGTACTAAATGTATCCGTCAGGCTATAATCTGCATCGGCCGTTGACTGAAGAGTGAGCTCTGATTATGGTTTTTCAGTAACAAATCAGAACGCAAGAACAAAAATGGACGTGACTTGTTTTATCATTTTACCAATACTGTGTATGGGAGCACTTTTAGCTTAGCTTAGCATTGATTATCGATTCGGATTAGACCATTAGCATCTTGCTTATAAATGACCAAAAAGTTTTGATCATTTTTCTATTTAATGCTTGACTCCTCTGTTGTTTAATTGTGTACTAAAAGCTGGGATACACCAAGCCATTGGCTCAAGTTTGCCTGATTCAGTGGCTGAAGAGAGCGCTTAAAGAATCATAGCGCAAGAACAATAACTGAATAATAACAGTAACAATAACTGAAAAATAACAGTAACAAAAACTGAACAGAAAGATCCCAGCTGTATTTTACTATATCTCTTAAATAACCTTGCAAATTATATGGACTATTAGATTATTAGACATATTTGCATGAGCAAATCCCATGGTGGTAAGTGACAATTACTGTGATAATGCTATTAAATGCATTTGTTTATGGTTTGTGTGTGCTTATTTTATCTTTTGGTTTTTTTGGGGGTTTTTTTGTCTGTTTTTTTTTTTTATTTTTTATTTTTATTTTGTATGTTTTTTTTTAGTTCTTTTAGAGTCAGCTTATTGTGTCCTGGTTCCAAGGCAAAAATGAAAGGTTGCCATTTTCTAATATGCCATGGTTAGGAGTTATATTCTCATTCCAGTGTAATAATTAAGAAAAACTTTGCTGCAGTACCATGGATGCAGCAGGTGCAATATTATGAAGCGCCTGAAAATTGGCTGAATTTTGTGTTTGCCAGTACAAATATATACGGCTCAGGATCTGCACCAAAGTAAATATGTTTTGAATAGTCTCTCAAAGATTTATCCATTATTGAAACCCTAAGGTTAAGCAGTTGAGTTTTACCATGTCTGAATTGATTCAGCTGATCTCTGGGTCTGGCGGGAGCACTTTTAGCTTAGCTTAGCATAGATCATTGAATTGGATTAGACCATTAGCATCACCTTCATAAATGACCAAAGAGTTTAAATAATTTTCCTGTTTTAAGCTTGACTATTTTTGCATTTGCACCATGCACTAAGATTGATAGAAAATGAAAGCAAGTGGTGACGTTATTTATATATTGACGGACGTTGGATGATTTTCAGAAGATATGTGATATACTATGATATTGATATTACAATGATGACAATTATTATTATTATAATACAATTATTATTATTATTATTATTATTATTATTATTATTATTATTATTATTATTATTATATTATTTATTATTATTATTATTATTATTATTATTATCATTATTATTATTATTATTATTTGTAAATATCTTTACTTTGCTTCGAATTCAAGTAGTGCATATTTTCTGTAAAGATTTTAGGTTTTTAAAATGCTAGTAAAGCTAAAAAAGTGAATATTGCCAAAGTTAATTGATTATTACACTGGAATGAGCAGCCTAATCTCATCAGGAAACATAACTACTTTTTGCATTGTCAGAAAAGTGGATAATTTTACAAACTTATACTAATTTCAGGCATGCATCCAAACCCCACCCTTAACCCTACTTCTCATTGGGGGATGAGATTATCATACTAAAATGTTTAAATGTGATTGTATAATTTAATGTGAATTTAGGTACTAATAGTTGAAAAAGTTACGAACAACTGAAAAAGTTACGAATTGCTATGAAATACCGTTGAAATGAGAGCATATTTCCCAGCCATATAAGCCTAGAAAACAGTAACTTTTAATTTTCTGTTGGTGTTAGTACATGATGTAACAAAAAGAAGACACAAGCAAAAGCTAAATAGGAAACCTATCCAAAATATTTGCTTATTTTTGAGTGAGATGCTAATGGTCTAATCAGATTCTATGATCTATGCTAAGCTAAGCTAAATGTCAGACCCGGAAATTGGCTGAATGGATTAAAAATGGTAAAACTGAACTGTTTATCTCTGGGGGAGTTACAAAACGAGTCCATTTTCAACAAAAAGTGGAGTGTTATTTTAATGATTTCATATTTAGCTTCACTGGCTTTTATTTGTCCTCAAGAAGCTGTAAGATCATATTCTTGGCACGGTTGCTTTTTTAGCAAGTGCTTGTTTTTGTTGCACTCTGGTGTTAAATAGATAAAATATCTTCCTTTAATGTGATGCTTTGAGGCTGTTCTTTTTTGTAGCTCGTTTGTTTGTTTTAAATATATCATATTTGTCTTTCCAATTGGGGAAATAAAAAAAAAGCGTAAATAAATAAGACGATTGCTGTCACACCATGAAAGAACAAGCTGTGAAATGAAGGCAGAAAACAGCTCAGATCATTTGCTTTGCCAAGATTTTTGGTGACAAATGAGTCATTGCTGTTTTAATTTAGTGTATGCATCTCTTTGATCTGATTTATGATAAAATAATATATTTATCACAGTAATCATACTTTCATAACGTATTAATTAGCATTGCTTTAGCACAATCTGTTAATGATCACATTTTAGGTGTTGAATTGGAGATAAGATGTGTTATATGTGTTTAAAAGATTTTTATTTCACCACTGCAGAAATATTTTGCACTTTTCAAACATGTATTAGTGACAAATAGTTGGTTTAGTTGAAGTATTTGATTATAAAATGTGTTATATGACTATATGGTCACACTTTACAATACAGTTTCATTAGTTAATGTATTTACTAACATGATCTAATAATAAATAATACTTGTGCGGCATTTATTAATGATACTTCGACATTTTCCAATGCTTTATATTCCAACCCAAGCTCATTCTGGAAACGTAGCCCCGCGGACGTTTCTGGAGACCGCAATTTACGTGGCCGGAGGTACGTAAGGCCGCGTTTAGTTTTTTTCGAGCGAACGCTGCGGGGCGGTGTGGCACCGCTCCGCCCTTCCTCTTCGCACTCGCTGGCCGACGGCTCGCCTCCGAGTGGAGGGCTTTCCCGATGCAACTAGTTTGTCCGCTTAGCTCACAGCGATGCGTCGGCAGAGCGGAGGCCCCGGAGGAGCCGACCGTGGGGACGACGACCGGGATCGAGTCTGGGGAACATCGGTTCCGGAAATCAGGTAAGAGGAAAAACGGAATTCGAAAAATAAAGGTGAGAACGCGGCGGGATCAGAAAATGTGGTCGAAATCGAAGATGAGGGCTTTTGCTTTTTTTTTCTGGAAAGCATTTTGTTTTCTGGACGTCGCTCGGGTTTAGGGAAGGAGGAGGAGGAAGAGGAGGGCGGCCGAGTCGGCCGATCCGGCGGCTTTTCGCGCGAGAACGGCATGGACGCGAACGGCCCACGCTCCCGAGAGGCGCCCAAGACGCGTAAAAGCGCGCACAGCCGCCTCTCGCGGTTCCGCGAAAACAAAAACCGCTCGAATACGTACCTCCCGGGACGTAAATCGCGGTCCGCAGAAACATCCGTGGGGCTACGTTTCCACAATGAGCCCGGGTTGTTATTTTCATCCAGGGTTATGCTTGGTGACTTTATTTGATGCAAATGAACTAACAAGGAACAACTGTTTTCATTATGTAACGTTAGCTAACAAGAACAAATATTGTCATAAATTCATTGTTAGTGTTGGGGCGTAACTAGTTACATGTAACGGCGTTACTTAATTTAATTACAAAAAAAAAGTAGCAGAAATTCGATACAGTTACTGAGAAAACAAAAAAGTGTAATTAAATTACAGTTACTACTACTTTTTTTAATTTTTTGACCTTATCGATGACCAATTAAGCATGGGCATTTATTAGGTTATGCTTTGCGCTGTGAGACGCGTCCCCGATTTCACACATTACATAATCAAGTGTGTGCAGTTTACCTTACCCTATGGAGTCGTGCACTCTCTTGACTGCATATTGGGGACACATAAAACCCTGTTATGCACAGATCTTGTTTATTTCCGCTGGTGCGGCCGTTAATCCGCGGGTCAAGTAATCAAAAAGTAGGCTAAATGACGTTTAATTACGGATAGCAGGATATTAAGAATATAATTAAAAAATATTAACAAAAGGATTTTCTTTATAGAGACCCATCTAAAAACAATCGAAAATCAATAATTCATTTAGTATAAATGCAAGTTTTTATAGCAGTAACTTAAACCGAAACATACCTTTTAAATATTACTTACTGTCGGCAACGCAGTGGCACAGTAGGTAGTGCTGTTGCCTCACAGCAAGAAGGTCGCTGGTTCGAGCCTCGGCTAGGTCAGTCGGTGTTTCTGTGTGTAGTTTACATGTTCTCCCTGTATTTGTGTGGGTTTCCTCCGGGTGCTCCGTTTTCCCCCACAGTCCAAGGACATGCGGTACAGGGGAATTGGGTAGGCTAAATTGTCCATAGCGTATGTATGTATGTGTGCGAATGAGTGTGTATGGGTTTCCCAGTGATGGGTTGCAGCTGGAAAGGCATCAGCTGCGTAATAACATATGCTGGATAATAAGGGTGTCACGATCCTCAAAATCCTCGATTCGATTACATTTTCGATTCTAAAGGCACGATTCGATTCGATTTTCGATTATGAATAATTAATTAATTAATGACCAATTAATTATTTGTAGCCTACCGTTTAAACTACCTGACCTGCATGGTCTTTGTTTTACCCATAAACAAATCATACAGTAAATAAATAAAGGCAAGATACACACATAATTACCACCTGTCAATCACTTTTTCTGCGGGACTCGTGAATAGGCAGTGATCTGTGTCGTTATAATGGCGTCGGTAAAAAAGGTGCACAACCAACAGGAACCAGCCAACAGTATCTGAGGTGTTCGCTAAAATGACAAAGTACAAGTGAGTGAAAGATTGAAGCAGTCTACTGACCCTCTACCTGCCTGGACCTGCTGTCTCGAGCGCATGGCTGTGTGTGCGTCTGCGTCTGTGTGTGTCAGAGGTAGAGAGGAAGGAGGGCTGCTCAGAAATGCTACACGCCACTGTGGATTTCAAATCGTTGTCGTTCTAAAATGCCATTTAAAAACAAAGACAGTGTAAACAGGGCCTGAGTGTGAACTTTTCGCGAGCGGATTTGCAACGGGGGCGGGAGGAGGATCGCGATGCCGGTGTTGTCTATCGGACGAACCGTACGTAATACGTACATAGCAGATCTTGCAAAACTGTGTTTTTTTGTCGACAACACGAACGTTGTCAACATAACTCACTGGAAATCTAAAATGCTTACACACCGGCGACTTCATTGAAAGAGTAGAGGGTTTAAGTTCTGTCGACGCGTCTCCTGCTTCTGCAGTTTTACAAGCACTTCAACAAGCCTGTTTTTTTCCCGCTTGGCAAGCCAAGCTGACGTGACATGGGGGCGTGGCAGCATCGACGATTCTATTTTTTGATTCGATAATCGAAATTGAGCATAAATCGAAATCGTGACACCCCTACTGGATAAGTTGGCGGTTCATTCCGCTGTGACGACATCGGATTAATAAGGAAACTAAGCCGAAAAGAAAATGAATAAATTAATTATTGACTGTCGACATGGCAAAGATAAAACAAATCAGTTATTAAAAGGATTATGTTTAGAAATGTGTTAAAAAAATGTGCTCTCTGTTAAACAGAAATTTGGGAAAAAAGAAACAGGGGGGCTATTAATTCAGAAGGGCTTATAATTCAGACTTCAACTGTATATGTATTTTTTTTTTTTTTTATATATATGTTTATTAATCGCAGAATTGTCTAAAAATTTCTGGGAATTACCACCACACGATCAGTAATTTTTATCGCAAAATATCCAGCAAAAAATTGTGAAAAACTAAGGGGTCTGATTATTACAATATTATTCATAATTGTATTTTAAAATCTAGGTGAATAGACATGTTATATGCATTTTATAATATACAAATGTTAAACAAATTTCAACATACTAAGTACAGTTTGAAATAACAATAAATATGAGACTGATTTGTTATTGTTCATTTAGCTCTTCATTTAATCTCATAGCTCTTCTGTGCTATTAGTGTTTTTATCTTCAGGAATTTCTTCAATAGATCACAAAAAACAACAGCATTGCAACCTATTTTTTCAGTGATTTTCAAGCAACAGAGCCTCTTATTTAGTTTATGGCATAAGCTGTGATTATTTCCATTATCCTTAAAAAATGGTACAGTCCATTGTCGTATATTTTCAGTAAGATGATTGTTCATCTGCTCTCCATTTAATCCCATTGCTGTCATTTGTGATCGTATGTCTTATAGACTCTCATGCACGACTTTCTATCTTCTACAGAACACAACAGTAGTTTTCTTTTCCCCATGCAGTGGTCATTTTCCCCCATGCAATTACAATAAATTGAGTCCAGAGCTTTCAAGCCTCAAAAACAAGCATGCAAAAGCACCATAAAGGCAGTCTGAGTGTGTGCACGTCTACTGAAGCCATACTATAGCTCTTTGTGAGTGTATTTTGATGTTTGTTTGATCTGTTGCATTGTTTAAGACATAGTCGATCCTTTATTTATACACAATACACAAATTGTGTAATACCCCAAACCACTAGGGGGCGACCTTGCTCGCAAAGATGATACAATGACTAAGGCTTTTGTTTAATTTTAGCTTTCAATGACTATAAAAACATTAGGGCTGTGTTCCAGTCTACTATTAGACACACACTTACAAACTTTCCTTCCCTTGTTCTCTCACCGTTAAAGTGCGCTCCATTACATTAACTGAACAAAGGAAGTTCACATGGACATACCCTCAATCCCTCGATTTTGACCGAGAGTGTAAAACTTTATACATATTTATCCACAAAATCAAAAAGTTACGAAAGGCTTTGATAATAGCAACTTTTTATTTTTTGTTGGTCTTCAATGTAAATTATTCAAGCTTTAAATTGGAAAAATTAACTCATTTGGTCATTTTTGAGCAAAATGCTAATGCTCTAATCTGATTTAAAGATCTATGCTAGGCTAAGCTAAATGTCAGACCTGAAGATTGGCTGAATGGATTATAAAATGGTCAACCCAAGCTCATTCTGGAAACGTAGCCCCGCGGACGTTTCTGGAGGCCGCAATTTACGTGGCCGGAGGAACGTACGGCCGTGTTTGGTTTTTTTCGAGCGAACGCTTGCGGGGCTGTGTGGCGCCGCTCCGCTCCTCCTCTTCGCACTCGCCGGCCAACGCCTCGCCTCTGAGTGGAGGGCTTTCCCGATGCAACCAGTTTGTCCGCTTAGCTCACAGAGTTGCGTCGGCGGAGTGGAGGCCCCGGAGGAGGAGGAGCCGGCCGCGGGGACGACGACCGGGATCAAGTCCAGGGAACATCGGTTCCAGAAATCAGGTAAGATGAAAAACGGAATCCGAAAAATAAGGGCGAGAATGCGGCGGGATCCGAAAACGCGTTCGAAATCGAAGGCTTTTGCTTTTTTTTTCTTTTTTCTGGACCTTACCTTACCTGATTTCCGGAACCGCTCTTCCCCGGACCCGATCCCGTTCGTCCCCACGGCCGGCTCCTCCTCCTCCAGGCCCCCACTCCACCCACGTAACGCTGTGAGCTAAGCGGACAAACTGGTTGCATCGGGAAAGCCCTCCACTCGAAGGCGAGCCGTCGGCCGGCAGCGTTCGCTTGAAAAATAACTAAACGCGGCCATACGTACCTCCGGCCACGTAAATTGTGGTCTCCAGAAACGTCCGCGGGGCTACATATTCAGAATGAGCTTGTGTTGTATACTTGAGTATGATTTTTTAGTACTCTTTCCACCACTGCTTCTAAGTCGTTTAACACCAATGATGACAATATATCACTTCACACTGTGTAAAAAATGTCGATAAAAGTCACTCGAACTTTTCAACATCCAAAGTTGTTGGAGTAAAGATCAAGATCCAAGAATGCAAAAGCATAAACAAATGACCCAATGAATCTCAAAATAGGAGACACTCTGGCTGTGGTATCCGAACATGCTTCTTCAACACCAGCAAAGTCCAGCAAAGCGGCTTTAGTTCCAGAGCAGTCAGATAAGCACCGCTGGGCTTTCTAAGTGGATCACAGGAGTGATGATCATGTTCACTCAGTCGAGTTAGTGTCAAACCCACCCGCTCCTAATGCCGGCTGTTTGCTGCATTGACGGCTTTAATCACAGAGGTTTAATCCTGGATGCTCTCATTACACCGGAGTCAGTGCACTTTCACACCCCAGTTAGTGTCATATTCCAGCGGCGCCGGTGTTGTGTAATGCACTCAAGGAGCGCTAATGTTATGCCTCATTGCGGGGCGGCCGTGTGTTTATTAAATTGCGAGGTTGCACCGGTTGGCCTGCGCTGTTTTGATGGTCCTCTGTTGGGCCGTGTGTGTGTGTGTGTGTGTGTGTGTTTGTGTTTGGTCGGGTAAACATGGCGCCTTGCAGACTGTCTGTCTCCCACCTGCTCCATCCAGCAGCGCACAAATGCAATCAAACGCATTTACTGCGCTCGCCGTGCATCCTAACACACTCTCTGTTGAAGAAAGCTTTTGTTCATGGAGTTTTCTGAGACATTTCTAAATGACAGACGTATCATAGTCATATGTAAGATTTGAGTGTGATTGAGGTCTGGAGAGTTGGTTGGAGAGACTGTTGTCTGGATTCGTCTGGCATTACAATGTGTAAATGGTCTTAAAAGAGAGTAGCAGAGGGTTGTTTGATAGATTTTACATCATAAGATCAATATTATATTACTCTGGGTCATAAATGAATGGTAATGTATGCAGTGATCATTATTTTTATGCTATGGGAGATAATTGGAAGTCTTATCCAAAGGTAATAACATGGTTATGCGTATAAAGTATTGAATATAGCTGATTGTCAGAACAGCAGAAACTGTCGCTAACTCGCCAACGCCACTTCAGAACTATTATTTGAATGATTCTCCTGCATAATCGTCCATTTCATATCCATCATCAGACCAAAAAAAAAAAAAAAAAAAAGAAGGAAAACTAAGAAAGCGTCTGTTTTTCGTTTTTTCTTTTGCTCACAAAAAACAAAAAGAAACAAAAAAAATGAGATTTTGGCTGAATTTTCATGTTTTGGTTTAGGGTAGAAAAACAAATAAACTTTGTTTTTATAAATAATTTTTAATAAATAATTTGTTTGTATAAATAATTTTCATTATACACATGTAGTTGGTGCTGAAAACCCCATTTGTTTCTGACTGGCCAACCAAATCTGAGCTCTTGACGTCGCCCTCAAAATAATAGTCCTCTGCGAATCAGCAACCAGGGTTTTAATTATTATTATTTAATCATATATATATATATATATATATATATATATATATATATATATATATATATATATATATATATATATATATATATATATATATAGTTTACACATTTTATCATTTGATCAGTTGGCATTGCATATGCTTAAATTAAATAAAACATGAATCAGCAGTATTATTACATATTTGTCATTAAAATAAGATCATAGCTTGCTGTCATTAGTCTTGCTGCTGTGAATTAGAAGCTGAACTTAGCCTGGTTTGCATAATTGCTAATAATAATAATAATAATAATTATTATAATAATGATGAGGATGACAATATAAAATATAATAATAATAATTAAAAATGATAATAATAATTATATCAATAATAATATTAGTATGATACATACAATATTAACTATAATAATAATTATAAATATAATCTCTATAATAATATCAATTATAATAATAACAATAGCTATAATAATAATAATTATTATGATGATGATGATGATGATGAGGATGATGACAATATTAAATATAATAATAATAATAATAATAATAATATGCCTAGTTTGCCGCCAAACTTCTTGCTGCTGTCCACCTGACACCTGATAACAATTTCAGAGCAGCACCTGGTTTGCATGATTGTTTCAGAGCTACTGTAGGGCTAAATAATAATAATAATAATAATAATAATAATAATAATAATAATAATAATAATAATAATATCAGCAATAGTAATAATAATAATAATAATAATATTAAAAGCAATAGTAATAATAATAGTATTATTAATAATAATAATAATAGCTATAGTAATAATAATAATAATAATAATAATAATAATAATAATAATAGTAGTAGTAGTAGTAGTAGTAGTAGTAGTAGTACTAGTAATAATATTAATAATAATAATAATAATAATAATAGTAGTAGTAGTAGTAGTAGTAGTAGTAGTAGTAATAATAATAATAATAATAATAATAATAATAATAATTAATAATTAATTTTGTTTTTTTATTGTTTAGCTTTTTTATTAGTTGTTAGCAGGACCAGAATAAGAACACATCGGGCCCTGGGGCTAGAACAAAGGGTCTGAAGAGATATATAAAAGAATAAAGGGATATATATGTTTATGGTTATATATATGGTTTAGAGAAAAAATCAAAAAACTAAAATTCAGCCAAAAACTATTTTTTATTTTATTTATTTATTTTTGGTCTTTTGTGAGCAAAAGAAAAACGGATGTTTTCTTAGTTTTCCTTTTTCGGGGCTGAAGACGGATATGAAATAGGCAGAAAATACCCTGATTGTGGAAGCATGGATGAAAACATTTTTAATGATTATATATTTATATAATTTGCAGCTACAACATAGATTGACACAAATTGCGCAATTAATGATGCTAAGTGCGTATAATGATATTAATTCTTATAACATGTCGATATGCCTGGTAAATATTTAATTTGTATGTCTGTTCTCTTCCGCATTGGCGCCTGGAAGCTGCTGCTGTTTCCCCCAGATGGGAGCTGCTGTTTGGGGGAGTGTGTGTGTGTGTGTGTGAGGCTCGTTGCTGACATACAGAGCTCGACAAGGTTTTCTTTCAGCCCACGCCGAGATCTATGTTTGAAAAAGTGCTGCTTTTTATGTCGGATGTGATGCCAGCAGAGCTTGAACCACCAACTGTTATTTTACCCAGAAAGTTGGCAAAAAGCTCTGAATCTGTAATAAAGAAGCACAAGGCAATGAGAAACCCAGAAATATATATCGCGATGACAGACGGCGCTCATCAGATGGGATTGGATTTCTCTGTGGATTTCTATAGTTAGTGGGGAAACAGTAGGTAATTTGGTGTAATTTTTCTTTTAGCGGGGTTGTGTGAGGAAATGCAGACGTGCTCAATTCAGACTGGATTAACATCACCAGTCTGTCTGTGCAACACTGATTTACATGATTCCTCCAGGAAAACTAGTTCTGTTCTAGGGTTTTGACGAGCTGCATGAAAACCATCTGCTGGTCTACTGGGACGTGCAGTAATACTGAGAGTCAGAGGAGTAAATACAGTAAATAAAGGATCTTTACTGTACTTATATTTTTGAGCTGTTTATGCACTGTTAAACATGTTGGGTTCCACACAGGGCTGGATTAACCAATGGGCATTATGGGCATAGTGCACTTGGGGCCCCTGCGAGGGGGGTGGGGATGCAGATTTTGTCTATTTAGGTGCAAATAGCACATCTCGTTGGAATAAGCTAGTTGAGTGATTCCCGCCCATCACCATTTGATTGACAGAGACAACATAACTAAAGAGAGCGACAAACAGCAGAGTGAGTGACGTGAGTGAAAACGCATGGCAACATGTCTTGACGTAATCGATCAATAGCCCGGTTCGAATCCAGCATCTGATGAACACATTTTTCTTTTTTCTACCCCTACTACATATCAGATTGGGCCTACTCTTCATTACGAGAAAGACAAGTAGGAATCATTAATTGTATGTAATTGAGTGTATTATGGAAGACTCAGATTCATAGAACTGGTTTGGAGAGGTGTAATCCAAATCATAGGCATGCAAGTTTGTAGAAGTTAAACATTAAAAATACCCGTAAATATAAATTGTAGTACTGCTTCAGTAAACTTAAACAAGTATATCAAAATCTGTTAATTCCCACTTGTTGTATTAGTTTTTTTATTATTATTAAAGTGTGCTTTAAATACTTAAAAATAAGTTAGATATTTGTAGACTACAAATATATGTACTGTCATTTATTTTAATGAAATTAAAATTAATTAATGCGAAGCAGTTGCGCAGTAGGTAGTGCTGTCGCCTCACAGCAAGAAGGTCGCCTTGGCTCAGTTGGTGTTTTAGTGTGGAGTTTGCATGTTCTTCCTGCGTTCGCGTGGGTTTTCTCCGGGTGCTCCGGTTTCCCCTACAGTCCAAAGACATGCGGTACAGGTGAATTGGGTAGGCTTAGGCTAAATTGTCCATAGTGTATGAGTGTGTGTGTGGATGTTTCCCAGAGATGAGTTGCGGCTGGAAGGGCATCCGCTGCATAAAAACTTGCTTGATAAGTTGGCGGTTGGTGACCCTGGATTAATAATAATAAGTTTTTTACTTAAGCCAACCAGAAAATTAATTAATGAATGAATGAATATATATTAATCTTATTTTTAATTTAACTAGTGGGGTGCGGCCAGGTAGGGGGCATACCTGTCAACATTGGGATGTGAAAATAAGGGATATGCCCTCCATAATGAGGGACCCCCCCCCCACCCCCAGCACCACTGTGGACGTTTTTGGTCATTTCTGCAGAGAATTTTGGTAAAAATCTGCAGAATTATTTTGGGAGTTTCATAACTAAAACCTTAATATTTGAAAAAAAAAAAAAAAAAACTTTTTACCTTTTATTTTATGTTTAAAATGCAAATCCAATTAGATTCACTTCATTTGGTAAATAAAGCAAGTTTGTCATATAATATATCTAGTAAAAGTCAGAAAATAATACTGTACACACTGCATTGTACATAAATCAGATGAACATTTTCACATTGGTCAGTAATATTACTGAAACTAATTAAAAAAACTGAAAGAATATAGATTTACACACATTTACTCAACTAAATAAACAGAATAAATGTTGGACTAAATATCTGCTGAAATCTGCGGAATTCTACGCGTGCAGATTCCGAGTGGGCCTAGCCATAACCTGCTGAAGAAAAAAACAGTAGTTAATATTGTTAAGATGTTAATAAGACACATAAAAAAACAACATACAAATATAAAGCTATAAATATTTCGTTTTTTTTTTTTTTTTTTTTTGCGACTCCTGGCTTGATTGCGTTATATATAAGACACAGCGATAGTTTCAAATGCGGCACATTGATTTTATGGCACTTGGTTAAACTTTCTAACACCTTTACTGCACTCACATACATTAAAATAAATGCAGGCCACAACTGAACATGGAGGATAGTCATGAGTGGCGTTCTCCAAAACAAAATGATGAATAGACTTGGGCCTATTGGTATGTGTGTGCCGTTGTATGCAAGGTTCATATATTTATAACCACCTCAGAGAATATTGGGGGTCGCGAGTCACTGGCATTGTTATTTTTACCCCTGCTGTAGACAATCGGGTTTCCTCCGGGTGCTCCGGTTTCCCCCACAGTCCAAACACATGTGCTATAGGTGAAATGGGTGAACAAAATTGTCCATAGTGTATGAGTGTGTGTATAAATGCAGGAGTATATGGGTGTTTTTAAATACTGGGTTGCAGCTCAAAGTGTATCCTCTGCGTAAAACATATGATGGAATAGTTGGCGGTTCATTCTGAAATAGACTAACCTGAAGGAAATTTAATGAATGAAAGAATGAATGAATAAATATATGAATGAATGAATGAATGTATGTATGTATGTATGTATGTATGTATGTATGTATGTATGTATGTATGTATGTATGAATGAATGAATGTATGAATGAATGGATGGATGGATGGATGGATGGATGAATGAATGAATGAATGAATGAATGAATGGATGAATGAATGAATGAATGAATGAATGAATGAATGAATGAATGTAGGAATGAATAAATGAATGGATGAATGTAAGAATGAATGAATGAATGTAAGAATGAATGAATGAATGAATGAATGAATGAATGAATGAATGAATGAATGAATGAATGAATGAATGAATGTAAGAATGAATGAATAAATGTATGAATGAATGAATGAATGTATGTATGTATGTATGTATGTATGTATGTATGTATGTATGTATGTATGAATGCATGTATGAATGAATGAATGTATGAATGAATGAATGTATGAATGAATGAATGAATGAATGAATGAATAAATGTATGAATGAATGAATGAATGAATGTATGTATGTATGTATGTATGAATGAATGTATGAATGAATGAATGTATGAATGAATGAATGAATGAATGAATAAATGAATGAATGGATGAATGAATGAATGAATGAATGAATGAATGAATGAATGTAGGAATGAATAAATGAATGGATGAATGTAAGAATGAATGAATGAATGTATGAATGAATGAATGAATGAATGTAAGAATGAATAAATTAATGGATGAATGTAAGAATGAATGAATGAATGTGAGAATGAATAAATGAATGAATGTAAGAATGAATGAATGGATGTATGTAGAAATGAATAAATGAATGGATGGATGTAAGAATAAATGAATGAATGAATGAATGAATAATGGCGCAGTGGGTAGCACGTTCGCCTCACAGCAAGAAGGTCGCTAGGTCACAGGTTCGAACCTTGACTCAGTTGGCGTTTCTGTGTGGAGTTTGTATGTTCTCCCTGCCTTCGTGTGGGTTTCCTCCGGTTTTCCCCACAGTCCAAAGACATGCGGTACAGGTGAATTGGGTAGACTAAATTGTCCGTAGTGTACGAGTGTATGTGAATGTTTCCCAGAGATGGGTGGGCATCCGCTGTGTAAAAACTTGCTGGATAAGTTGGCGGTTCATTCCGCTGTGGCGACCCCGGATTAATAAAGGGACGAAGCCGACAAGAAAATGAATGAATGAATGAATCACTGGCTGGCTAATAATTCTGACTGCAACTGTATGTAAGGATCATCTGAATTGTTACTGATGTGACAAAAGCGATCAGCCAAAATTGCTGGTGCTTCTGTCCTGTTTAGAGCTCATTGACTGAACACACAGCGTGACGGTGGATAAACGATGATGGAAGTGTCAGCATTAGGTGAACTGTTCCTTTAAGCATGCATCATGCTCAGCTTGACTAATATCATCACTGATTAGCCAGAAGGCTGAAGTTTCCCTGATTAATTCTCCTCCATGTAGGGACATTACAGCCTCGACTTTGTCATGAGCAATTTGCACACGCGCCGTTATGATCTGGAGTGAATCTTAAGTCAGAGACGACTGCGTGTTCGTCTCTCTGAGGGTGTCAGTGACCCATCTGAGAGCACGACCCCGAAAACCTGCCGCGCTCATGTCAAACTCAAACACAGCCTCCGCAATAATGGCCGTATTAATATTCGTGTCATTCCCATTAACCCCGGCAGACTGAAGACTCGTATTACACAGAGAAATAGAGGATAAGCCGAGGCTCGTCTCAGCACAAAATCAAGCACTTGAGTAAAAGGACAGATACGCTGATAACATATTACTACGCTAAAAAGTATGAAGCCTTCCTTTTCAATTTGACCAAACGTCAGAGTGCATTTATTATTACACTTAAGCTTTATAAGTAGACAGTACTTACTGGAGAAGGTTTCATTTTGAGTTTAACAATAGAAATATTGCAATTTTGATTCAATTCAATTCATCTTTATTTGTATAACGCTTTTACAACGTAGATTGTGTCAAAGCAGCTTCACATAGAAGTTTATAGTGAACTGAAACTGTGTCAGTCCAGTTTTCAGAGTTGAAGTTCAGTTCACTTCAGTGTGGTTTAAATTTTGTTGCTGAAAGTCTAAACACTAAAGAGCAAATCCATCGATGCGGATCTCCACAAGTCCCGAACCAAGCAAGTCAGTGGCCACAGTGGCTTATGTGTGCAATGAAACGTGCAATGAAATGTAACCAGAGCAATGTATTTTCGTGTAGGCTGAGGTGTGTATTTTGAGTCAGCCTGAGTCTGGGAAATCACAGGGATTATTTTTGTGCATAACACAGCGAGAGAGAGAATAATATGCACACTCACACACTTAAGGCTGATTTATACTTCTGCGTCAAACGCTGGCATATGCTACGGCGTTGACGCTGACGTGCACCTCTCAAAAATTTAAGTACACGTCGCAACGACGCGTAGCGCAAGCTCTGTGATTGGTCGGATTGGTAGCGCTGACGAGTCTGGGCAGGACCGAGAGCCGAGCGAATGGCGCGAGCCCGATGCAGCGATTGTTTACAAGTGTGGAGTCCCGTGAAGGAGCTCCGGATGGAAAGTTTTGTTTTGTGTTTACCTCATAGTTAAAGTTGTTGCACGTCCGCCGGTTCCTGCCTTAAAATGAGCGAGTTTGAGCCACTTGTACATCCCGGAAGTGTTCAGGAAAAGCAAAACATCAGTGAAGAAACTCGACACAGAGGAGCATTAACACCTCACTGCCAACTAGTGTTTCGGAAGTGTTAATGCAGACCAACAGAGACAGCGCGCAGAATTATAAATGCACAGCTATGCGCGTTGCATGCGCCGTGGGTTACGCCGGTCACTTGACGCAGAAGTATAAACCAGGCTTTATTTAGCTCACATTGTTTAGCAGCGTCTCTGATGTGAACCTGGAGCCGCAGTCATCGTGGTCTTGTCTCTTCTGGACGGGATTAAAGCAGAAAGTGCATATAAAGATTCACTGAAAAGCAAACAGCGCCTTCTAGTGGATTTGCCATTAGAAACGTGCAATGAAACGTACCTGGAGAAATGTATTTTCATGTAGGCTAATGCATGTATTTCCAGTCAGCCTGAGAAACCACAGAGATTACATTCATGCATAACACAGCAAGAGAGAGTAAAATAAGCACACCCACACACTTATTTAGCTAACAATGTTTGGCAGCGTCTCTGATGCGAACGTGGAGCCGCAGCCACCGGGGTTTGGTCTCCTTTGGATGGGGTTAAAGCAGAAAGTGCATATAAAGATTTGCAAAAAAGTAGACAGCGCCTTCTAGTGGATTTGCCATCATGAACGTGCAATGAAACCTACCTGGAGCCATGCATTTTCATGTGGGCTGATGTGTTTTTTTAGTCAGCCTGGACTGGGAAATCACAGGGATTATTTTTGTGCTTAACACAGCGAGTGAGAATAATATGCACACTCACACACTTATTTAGCTCACATTGTTTGCCAGCATCTCTGATGTGAACCTAGAGCCGCAGCCATCGGGTTCTGGTCTCTTCTGGACGGGATTAAAGCAGAAAGTGCAGGCAAAGATTAGCAAAAAATTAAACAGCGCCCTCTAGTAGATTTGCCATCAGAAACATGCAATGAAACCTACCCAGAGCAATGTATTTTTGTGTGGGCTGAGGTGTGTATTTACAGTCTGCCTAAATCGGGAAATCACAAGGAATATTTTTGTGCATAACACAGCGAGAGAGTAAAATAAGCACACTCACACACTTATTTAGCTCACATTGTTTGGCAGTGTCTCTGATGTGAACCTGGAGCCGCAGCCATCGGGGTCTGGTCTCTTCTGGACGAGGTTAAAGCAGAAAGTGCATATAAAGATTCACAGAAAAGTAAACAGCGCCTTCTAGTGGATTTGCCATCAGAAACATGCAATGAGACCTACCCGAAGCAATGTATTTTCGTGTAGGCTAATGCATGTATTTCCTATCAGCCTGAGAAACCACAGAGATTATATTCATGCATAACACAGCAAGAGAGAGTAAAATAAGCACACCCACACACTTATTTAGCTAACAATGTTTGGCAGCGTCTCTGATGTGAACGTGGAGCCACAGCCACCGGGGTTTGGTCTCCTTTGGATGGAGTTAAAGCAGAAAGCGCATATAAAGATTTGCAAAAAAGTAGACAGCGCCTTCTAGTGGATTTGCCATCATGAACGTGCAATGAAACCTACCTGGAGCCATGCATTTTCATGTGGGCTGATGTGTGTTTTTTTAGTCAGCCTGGACTGGGAAATCACAGGGATTATTTTTGTGCTTAACACAGCGAGTGTAAAATAATATGCACACTCACACACTTATTCAGCTCACATTGTTTGCCAGCATCTCTGATGTGAACCTGGAGCCGCAGCCATCGGGTTCTGGTCTCTTCTGGACGGGATTAAAGCAGAAAGTGCAGGCAAAGATTAGCAAAAAATTAAACAGCGCCCTCTAGTGGATTTGCCATCAGAAACGTGCAATGAAACCTACCCAGAGCAATGTATTTTTGTGTAGGCTGAGGTGTATATTTTTAGTCTGCCTAAATCGGGAAATCACAAGGAATATTTTTGTGCATAACACAGCGAGAGAGTAAAATAAGCACACTCACACACTTATTTAGCTCACATTGTTTGGCAGCGTCTCTGATGCGAACCTTGAGCCACAGCCGTCAGGGTCTGGTCTCCTTTGGACATGCTTAAAGCAGAAAGTGCAGGCAAAGATTAGCAAAAAAGTAAACAGCGCCTTCTAGTGGACTTGCCATCAGAAACATGCAATGAGACCTACCCGAAGCAATGTATTTTCGTGTTGGCTAATGCATGTATTTCCTATCAGCCTGATAAACCACAGAGATTATATTCGTGCATAACACAGCAAGAGAGAGTAAAATAAGCACACCCACACACTTATTTAGCTAACAATGTTTGGCAGCGTCTCTGATGTGAACGTGGAGCCGCAGCCATTGGGGTTTGGTCTCCTTTGGATGGGGTTAAAGCAGAAAGTGCATATAAAGATTTGCAAAAAAGTAGACAGCGCCTTCTAGTGGATTTGCCATCATGAACGTGCAATGAAACCTACCTGGAGCCATGCATTTTCATGTGGGCTGATGTGTGTTTTTTCAGTCAGCCTGGATTGGGAAATCACAGGGATTATTTTTGTGCTTAACACAGCAAGAGATAATATGCACACTCACACACTTATTCAGCTCACAATGTTTGGCAGCGTCTCTGATGTGAACCTGGAGCTGCAGCCATCGGGGTCTGGTCTCTTCTGGACGGGATTAAAGCAGAAAGTGCAGGCAAAGATTAGCAAAAAATTAAACAGCGCCCTCTAGTGGATTTGCCATCAGAAACGTGCAATGAAACCTACCCAGAGCAATGTATTTTTGTGTAGGCTGAGGTGTATATTTTTAGTCTGCCTAAATCGGGAAATCACAAGGAATATTTTTGTGCATAACACAGCGAGAGAGTAAAATAAGCACACTCACACACTTATTTAGCTCACATTGTTTGGCAGTGTCTCTGATGCGAACCTTGAGCCACAGCCGTCAGGGTCTGGTCTCCTTTGGACAGGCTTAAAGCAGAAAGTGCAGGCAAAGATTAGCAAAAAAGTAGACAGCGCCTTCTAGTGGATTTGCCATCATGAACGTGCAATGAAACCTACCTGGAGCCATGCATTTTCATGTGGGCTGATGTGTGTTTTTTCAGTCAGCCTTGATTGGGAAATCACAGGGATTATTTTTGTGCTTAACACAGCGAGTGAGAATAATATGCACACTCACACACTTATTCAGCTCACAATGTTTGGCAGCGTCTCTGATGTGAACCTGGAGCCGCAGCCATCGGGGTCTGGTCTCTTCTGGACGAGGTTAAAGCAGAAAGTGCATATAAAGATTCACAGAAAAGTAAACAGCGCCTTCTAGTGGATTTGCCATCCGAAACGTGCAATGAATCCTACCTGGAGCAATGTATTTTCATGTAGGCTGATAGGTGTATTTTCAGTCAGCCTGGATTGGGAAATCACAGGGATTATTTTTGTGATTAACACAGCGAGAGAGTAAAATAAGCACACTCACACACTTATTTAGCTCACATTGTTTGGCAGCGTCTCTGATGTGAACCTTGAGCCGCAGCCATCGGGTTCTGGTCTCTTCTGGACGGGGTTAAAGCAGAAAGTGCAGGCAAAGATTAGCAAAAAAGTAGACAGCGCCTTCTAGTGGATTTGCCATCAGAAACGTGCAATGAAACCTATCCGGAGCAATGTATTTTTGTGTAGGCTGAGGTGTGTATTTTCAGTCTGCCTAAATTGGGAAATCACAAGGAATATTTTTGTGCATAACAGCGAGAGAGAGTAAAATAAGCACACTCACACACTTATTTAGCTCACAATGTTTGGCAGTGTCTCTGATGTGAACCTGGAGCCACAGCCGTCGGGGTCTAGTCTCCTCTGGACGGGGTTAAAGCAGAAAGCGCATGTAAACCCCCCGCGGGACTTCCATTCCTCTCCGCACGCCTCCAGTCGGATCACAGCACCAGCCGCTGCTTAAAAATTCATGTGTGTGGATTCTGGGTCATTAAAGAGCAATCGCTTGGGTTTTTTTATCTAATGAAATCCAATATTCATGAAAATGGATTTTCTTGGTCTGTATTTTCGTCCTTGGCTGTGTTTGCATGCACTTGTTGGGTTTGGTTAAGAATAGCAGAGGTTAATGGCATCCCGTATCACGGGGCCAATTATTGCACGAGTTGGCGGACAAAGACGGCTAATCACCTGATGCATAACGCCTCGGGTTCAACGCCTACGGTTTTGACAAGTGAACGAAGTGTCCGGCGGTGAAGTACTGTAGTTATTCCTGGAAGTCACTTATAACTTGAATAAAAATAATCAGGGTTTGTGCGAGAGAGGTGGGACTGGGGTGTTATGAGCAGCAGTTTTTTACTGACTTCACTAGTTAATTAGTTGTGGTTATTCTCAGCCTCTGGGCGCTGACTAACCATCTGATTCACACTACCTTGAATGCAATGGACAAAGGTGCCTGCCAAAGGCATACATGTAAATATAAGAAGCTCAAAATTGGCAGTTGAAATCCAATCAGTTTTTTTTAATGCAATTAAATGCAATTTTTTCTGCAATTTGCTATTATATTTTTAGAAAAATAAACTCAACCAATATTCTCTGAATATTTTATTTTATTAATTTACTTTTTATTTTTGTTTTGTTTTGTATTGTTTTTTTTTTTTTTGTCTTATTTTTTTTTTGTTTTGTTTTGGGGTTTTTTTCTAATAAAAACAAACTCCACCAAAATCTCTCTGGTTAATTCTTTTAATTTAATTAAATTTTATAATTTTTTTTTTCTGGGGAAAAAATTCAAGCCAAGCTCTCTAAAATAAACATTATTTTATTTTATTTTATTTTATTTTATTTTATTTTATTTCATTTTATTTTATTTTATTTTATTTTATTTTATTTTATTTTATTTTATTTTATTTTATGAAGCAAATCTTTTATTATTTATTATTAATTTAATTTAATTTAATTTATTAAGGTTAGTTTAGCTTAGTTTGGTTTAGCTTAGTTTTTTTCTGGAAAAAAATCTCTGTGTATATATATATATATATATATATATATATATATATATATATATATATATATATATATATATATATATATATATATATATATAATTATTTAATTACTTTTATGAAGTAATTTTTATGAATTATGAATTAATTTTATTTTATTTTATTTTATTTTGTTTTATTTACTTTTAATTTTTTTTCTGAAGAAACAACTTCAACCACAGTGTCTGGATCAAGTAATTCATTGTAATTTATTTTAAAAGATTTATTTATTTATTTTTTTAATACTGGAGTATTACAAGCGGCGGTTTCTACTGACTACACTAGTTAATTAGTTGTAGTTATTCTCAGCCTCGGGCTGCTCGTCCTTTGACCGCCCACATTCCGCTGACTGACCGTCTGATTCACACACTGCTGCCAAATACCTTCAATGCAATGGATAAAAGTGCCTGCCAAAGGCATACATGTAAATGTAAGTAGTTCAAAACTGGCAGATGCAATCCAATCGACTATGCAGTTTTTTTACGCAATTAAATACAAAATGTTAGCTTTTTATCCACTTATATGAAGAATTTTCTGGATTGAATCTGGCAAGTACCTTGAGTGCATTGCAAGTCTCTTTGGATGAAAGCCTCTGCCAGATGCATAAATGTGAGTTGTCCAACATTGGCAAGGATTGGTGGGCTGGATTCTGATTTCTTTGGTGAATTATATGCAATTAATTGCAGACGGGTTAACATTTTATGCCTTTAGTTAGATGCTTTTTTCCAGATCAATGCATTAAATGTTTCAGGTAAATCAATCCCATGAATGTGCACAAATATTGACTTCATATATCATTCAGGACAGGAGGAATCCAATCATAAAACTGAGATGTCACAGAATTTGGCAATTTTCAGAAGAATAGTAAATCAAAAGTAGGACTATGTGCTTAATCAAACTGTGTGGACATGACTTTGGAAATGATCTGCAATTGATTGCAATCAAATTAGCACTTTTTTCAATACGTTTAGTTGAATGCATTTTTCCAGAACGATGCATTAAATGTTTTAGGCAAATCAGTCTCCTAAATGTGCACAACATTTTGACTTTATAGTTCAGTCATTACATGAGGAATCATGTAGTCAAATACAATTTTTAGCAAATTTGAGACTATTACATGATATGTGAAACTGCAATGTGTTCTCAAAGTAATTTTAGTAATAATATTTACAATCAGGGGCTAACCACTTAGCCATCATGCCACCGTGTAAACATTTCAAAATCAAAAATGGAAAACTTGATGCATTATCATTCAAATGTTTAGGTTTAGCTTTGCAATAATCTATAATATCATTAAAAATAATTGTTTTCTATAAGTATAATTTATAGTATCCATAGTGTAATTTACTCCTTTGATTTAATTCTTAGTTTCAAGCATCATTACTTCAGTGTCACATAATCCTTTAGAAATCATTATAATAATAATAATAGGATGATGCAAAAATATTTATTATTATGTATTCAGTGTTAAAACACTTAAGACTGAGTGCTTAATAGTCTATTGTTGTGGAAACTTTTGCAAATAAAATTCATAAATATTGAAAACATAAAATATGCACAAAATCTAATTTTTTCCCCTTGTGATTATTTCTCAAGATGAGCTTCTAAAAGAGATAAAAAGGTGTTGTTTTATGAATTCATAACATTCATTTTATGTATTGTTTTTTGATTTTATTTTGTTTTATTTCATTTCATTTTATAAAAAAAAAAAAAAAAAACTCAACCAAAAGCCTCTGGATCAAATATTTATTTTGTTTAGTTTAATTTAATCAAATTTTATTTTATATATATATATATTTTTTTTTTTCATAATTTAATTTATTTAATTATATTTATTTATAATTTAATTTACATTAATTATTTATTTATTTAAAAAAAAACTCAACCAAAAGTCTCTGGATCAAATTTTTATTTTATTTTATTTTATTTTATTTTATTTTATTTTATTTTATTTTATTTTATTTTATTTAGCTTAGTTTAATTTAATTTATTTTATTTTATTGATTTAAAAAATCTTTTTTTCTTTTTTTCTTTAATTTATTTAATTTTTTTATTTTATTTTAAGTTTGAATTTAAAATTTAAATTTAATTTAATTTAATTTAATTTAATTTAATTTAGTTTAATTTAATTTAATTTAATTTAATTTAATTTAGTTTAGTTTTAGTTATTTTATGTTATGTTATGTTATGTTATGTTATGTTATGTTATGTTATGTTATGTTGTGTTGTGTTGTGTTGTGTTGTGTTGTGTTGTGTTGTGTTATCTGTTGAATAAATATGTGCCTTATCACTTAAGCATGCAAAGACCCAAATATTATGGGATTTTGTGATGCAATGTTTGTGTGAACCTTACGCAGTGCAGAAAAACCAACAAACACACACACACACACACACACACACACACACACACACACACACACACACACACACACACACACACACACACACACACACACACACACACACACACACACACACACACACACAAAAGCAACAGCTTCATCGTAGAGATGCTTCAAAATACACGATAGCAATAAACAATGACATCCTACTGGGTGCAAATATTGACTAAAGAGTTTGAAATTCATAGCAGCCGTTTGTGCTGATAATTACAGCTCCCTTTACTGCTATTAAATGTTGTTTTTTCTCTTCCTCCTCTACTTCTTTTAGTGCCAATAATTGCTCTGCTGAAGTACAGATCTATATAGTTGGCTCCCGCTGTGGTTTTTTTGCGTTGGCTGTTTTGTGTTTTGTTGTAGTATGATATAGCACAATTACATCCTTCAGTGAAGCAGAGGAGCTGATCTTCTCTCTGTGCGTCTGATTGTGTTTTATTACAGTCGTTTTTCATTTGTCCTCGTCCTCCACTGTCGCTGGCTGGACTGCAGAGATTCTACACAATTTCTCTGCATTGTATTTAGTTATTTTTATTCTTGGTCATTGAGTGTCAACTTAAAGGTTTCTGGATCAAATGTTTACTTTTGTTTTGTTTTATTTATTTAGTTTTATTTATTTAAACCACCTCAATCAAATGAGTCTGTATACAATATTTACCTGTCTGTCTGTCTGTCTGTCTGTCTATGTATCTATCTATTTTTATAAAGAAAATCAATAAATCTGGATTTATTTATTTATTTATTTATTTATTTATTTATTTATTTATTTATTTATTTATTTATTTATTTATTTTCATAAATAAAATCCAACTCAACCTAAAGCTCTCTGGATTAAATATATTTATATTATTTAATTTTATTTTAATAAGAAAAAAAGTTTAATTTAATTTAATTCAACTTCATTTATTTTTTATTTATTTTTTATTTCATTTATTTATTTTTTATTTATTTTTTTTATAACCACACGTCTCCCAATCCAATGTTTCATTTATTTATTTATTTATTTATTTATTTATTTATTTATTTATTTATTTATTTATTTATTTATTTATTTATTTAAATTAAATTAAATTAAATTAAATTAAATTAAATTAAATTAAATTAAATTAAATTAAATTTTATTTTATTTTATTGGTCTAAAAAAAAACAAACATAAATGGCATAGAACGCCACATTAAAATAAAAGTCATGAATATATAAACATATATATATATATATGTATATGTATATATATATATATATATATGTATATATATATATATATATATATATATATATATATATATATATATATATATATATATATATATATATATATATATATATATTTACTAAGTGAACAAAAATGATTATGTTTATGGCTCAGAATGATCATTTCAATCTTTTACTTAATGAAGATATTTTAGTGCATAGGTTGGAAAGTCTAGTAATAAAAGCCTAATTAACCCAGTTAGGCCTTTAAATGTCACTTTAAACTGATTACTGGTATCTTGAAAAATATCTAGTCAAATATTATGTGCTGTCATCATGGCAAAGATAAAATAAATTAGTGATCAGAAACGAGTTTTTATTAAACTGTTATGTTTAATAATGTGTAAACAGCGCTTTATTTACTTTGAAGAATAATTACAAATTGCACATGAAGGATAATAACTTTGGCCTTCAGTTTTGAATATATTGAATATTCTCTCATCACTATTTGTGTTTGTCTTTCTTCAGAATAAATATGAAGCACATCATCAATATGCGCTGGGGAGGTTTCTGAAATTGGGTTGATTTGACACAGAATGGGCTGTTTTGTGCAGACATTGTGTGTGTGTGTGTGTGTGTGTGTCCACGTGTGTTTCCTCTGCATTGGGTTTCTCTGAGGCCGAGAGATGAGGCTTCGCACAGCGTGGTGTTTTTGGAGTGTAAATGCAGAGGTAGACAAAAGTGTGTGTGTGTGTTTGTGTATTATGCATGAAATGAGGTGTGTGAGACTCGCACATGTGTGGCAGTGAGATAGAGAGAGCTGGCCCTCCACCGCAGGGTTACGGCCCTAAAAAATGGGTCGCAGGGCTTTTCTGATGGGTTCGTGTACTTCTAGGAAAAACACAAGGCTAAATGCTTTAATAAACACAGCTAGAATATAATAGTCATATATATATATATATATATATATATATATATATATATATATAGATAGTGTATTGCTGTGGGCAACACGGTGGCTCAGTGGTTAGCATTGTTGCCTTAAAGCAAGAAAGTCCCGGCTGGGTGGAGTGTGGAGTTTGCATGTTCTCCCCTTGTTGGTTTCCTCCGGGTGCTCCAGTTTCCCCCACAGTCCAAAAATATGCACGTTAGGTGAATTGGCTTAGCTAAATTGTCCATAATGTATGTGTGTGAATGAGAGTGTATGGGTGTTTCCTACTGGGTTGCAGCTGGAAGGTCATCTGATGTGTAAAACATATGCTGGATAAGTTGGCGGTTCATTCCGCTCTGGCGACCCCTGATTAATAAAGGGATTAAGCTGAAAAGAAAATGATTGAATGAATGATGAGCATAAGAATGAAGTGATCATCATCAGGCCTGCAGCAGTGTCCCGTCAGCAGCAGCTGCTCTCCTCTAATTGTCTGTTTCTGACGGGCCGTCCAGGAGAGTCTGCTATAAATACAGTCCTGCAGGAGAACCAAAACACACAAACAACTCTACTGCACTATTGTGTGTGTGTGTGTAGAGTGTGTGTGTGTGTGTGTGTGTGTGTGTTTATAGTAAACTGTCATACTGTATCTGAGCTTACTTTATGACCCAGTTTTTTACACTTGCAAACTGGCAACTGTGTTACTGGAGAGGATGATTCTGGATTTAATGTATAATTTTCTACCTGTTTGTTTTTATATTCAGCGTGGTAGGTTAACTGTGCTATTATTTATTATTATTATTATTATTATTATTATTATTATTATTATTATTATTATTATTATCATTATTATTTAATATTATCATGTTTTCTATTGTTGTTGTTGTTGTTATTAATAATAATAATACTAATATTTGTAATATTATTTTTATTATTATAATTTATTATTATTAATATTATTATTATTATTATTATTATAATAATTATTATTATTATTATTATTATTATTTATTAGTATTATTTTTCTATTGTTGTTGTTTTTATTATTAATATCAACAATATTAATATTTGTAATATAATTAGTATTATTATCATTTATTAATATTATTATTATATAAATATTTTTATCAGTATTATTATAATTTATTATTATAAATATTATCATTTATTATTATTATTATTATTATTATTATCATTATTATCATTTATTATTATTATTATTATTATTATTATTATTATTATTATTATTATTATTATTATTATTATTATTATTATTATCATCATCATTATTATTTTGTTTATTTTTTATTTTTGTATTTTATTATTATTAATAATAATATTATTAATATTGTTTAATCTTATAATAATAATAATAATAATAATAATAATAATAATAATAATAATAATAATAATAATAATAATAATTATTATTATTATTATTATTATCATTGTTAGCAATACGAGGGGCATTTCACAAAAAAACTAACATGTTTCACCCACTAAAAAGGGTTATTAACCTACATAATTAGCATAAGCATATCATAATTATATAATTATAGGATAATAAAAATGCTAGGGGAAAAAAGAATCTCTCAAGAATCTTGCTATATATCATTTGATATCACATTGAAGAAGTTTTGGCAGCTAGCTCTCTGCAACTCTCACATGGTCACCCACTGAAGCTAAGCAGGGCTGTGCCTGGTCGGTACCTGGATGGGAGACCACATGGGAAAGCTTGGTTGCTGCCAGAAGTGGTGTTAGTGAGGCCATCAGGGGGCGCTCAACCGGCGACCTGTGTGAGTCAGATATGCCCCAGTATATTGATGAGGACTCAGGTGAGACGTTCTGACGTTAAAAGTCCCAGGATGTCCTTCGAAAAGAGTAGGGGTTTAAGTGCCCACTGGCCTCTGTTCATCATGACCCCCTAACCATCCCCATATCATGATTGGCTTAATATCTCTCACTCAGCTGGTGTGTGGTGTGCAGTATGGCGCTAAATGGCTACAGTCGCATCATTCAGGTGGATGCTGCACACTGGTGGTGGATGAGGAGATTCCCCCTAAAAAAGTGTGAAGTGCTTTGAGTGTCCAGAAATGTGCTGTAAAATGTAAGGAATTATTATTTCTATTTACAAAATTTAAGTAAAGGGTTGTTAAAAAGAGGACATTTTTCAAGGTGATTGATTTCCCTATTGTTTTGTATGTTTTATTTCAACATGAACATACATTCAGAGGTTTGTTAAAGTCATAGAAATTACTCAGGCTAGGCTAATGGGCTACATTTGATTGCTTTTATTTCCATTGGGCCATTGCATCTGGTAGATTACTATAGTGCACTGGGTGAGTTTTGTCACAGTGTTGATATTTACCGTAGGCTACTGAACGTCTTTGCGTTTGGGTCATGTAATTTATCCAGAGACAGCAACATTGGATTCCAACATTAGATCTGTAACAGTTCATTTCAGAAATACTACAATATTTTAATAGCCACAGCCATCTCACCCTGCAGCTCAAGACTGGTTACTCACTGAAGTGAAGCAGGGCTTAGCCTGGTCAGTACCTGGATGGGAGACCACATGAGAAAAACTATAGGTTGCTGTTGGAAGTGGTGTTAGTGAGGCCAGCAGGGGGCGCTCAACCTTAAGTCTGTGCGACCCAGTAAAGTGAAGGGGAGACTATACTGTCAGTGGGCGCCGTCTTTCGGATGAGACTTTAAACTGAAGTCCTGACTCTCTGTGGTCTTTCAAAATCCCATGGCACTTCTCGTAAAGAGTAGGGGTGTAACCCTGTCCTAGCTAAATCCCTCTATCAGATCCCCAATCATCCCCATCCAATTGGCTTTATCACTGTCTCTTCCCTCAACCAATAGCTGGTGTGTGTTGAGCGCACTGGTGCCATTTTCCTGTGGCTGCCGTTGCATCATCCTAGTGGATGCTGCACACTGGTGGTGGTGTGTAGAGACCCCCCTCCTCATGATTGTGAAGCGCTGTAGGTGTATGGCCACACACAATAATTGCACTATATAAATACACACATTACATTAGATTACATTACATTACATTACATAACTAATGTGTTGCAAATGCAGTTGTTTGATTGCCAGCAGCTGTGTCTGGCTGAAGCGATAACATTTGAGCGTTTAATAATCAGTATGTAGATTTCGCACAGTTAGCATTAGTATTGTTGTTTTCTAACAGTCTTTGCTACTTTAGAACAGACCTGTGACCTGTGTTTGCGCTCGCGACTCAACCTTCATCTCTTTTTGAGCTATAAGTGAAGGGAGAAATTGAATTAAAAACCGCTTTCTGTATCTCACCTGAGAGTGATAAATAAAACTGTCAGAATCTGTCAACAGCAAATCTCTCTCTTTCTCTCTCTCTCTCTCTCTCTCTCTCTCTCTCTCTCTCTCTTTCTCTTCTTCTCAATTCAATTCAATTCAATTCAATAATTGCTTTATTGGCTTGAAAATTGTTACAAATGTATTGCCAAAGCAGTTATAAAGTTTACATAAAAAGTAGCATACATATATAATAAAAAACACACACACAGTAAATAGTAGTTGTAAAAAAAAAAAAGGAAAAAGATGATATTTATATATAATAATTAAATAAAATATCAACAATACATCATATTATTCAATATATCACATTAATATTCAATGTATTATATTATTATTCAACATTAATTATTTATACAATTCAATACAAAAATAGATCTGAATAAACTGTACATTTTTAGGATAAAACAGTAATAAAAATAATAATAATCGGTATATTTACAATGATCTCTCTCTCTCTTTCTCTCTCTCTCTCTCTCTCTCTCTCTCTCTCTCTCAAGTTTAAGTTCAAGTTGCTTTATTGGCATGAGATTTTATACAGTATTGCCAAAGAGTTTTAAATATGTGTAAGATATGTAATATATCACCATTATCAATTTAATAATATATACAGTAAATAAGAAATAAATGGGGTGACAGTGGCTCAGTGGTTAGCATTGTCGCCTCACAGCAAGAAGGTCGCTGGTTCGAATCCAGGCTGGGTCAGTTGGCATTTCTGTGTGGAGTTTGCATGTTCTCACGTTGTCGCATGTTGGCGTGGGTTTCCTCCGGGTGTTCCGCTTTGTCCCCACAGTCTAAACTCATGCTCTATAGTGGAATTGGAAAAACTAAATTGTCCGTAGTGTATGTGTGTGAATGAGTGTGTATGAGTGTGCAGCTGGAAGGGCACCCACTCTGTAAAACATATGGATCAGTTGTTGGTTCAATCCGCTGTGGCGACATCTGAAATGAAGACTAAGGCGAAAAGTAAATAAATGAATTAGTAATAATAATAATAATAATAATAATAAACTATTTTAACTATCAACATTTTAAGATAAAACAATAATAATAAATAATAATAAACAGTCAATGTTTTTGGATATAGTAATTATAATATTGATAAAAAAATAATAATAAACTATTTTAACAAACAACATTTAAAGATAAAACAATAATAATAAATAATAATAAACAGTCAATGTTTTTGGATATAATAATAATAATATTGATAATAATAATAATAATAATAATAATAATAATAATAATAATAATAATAATAATAATAATAATAATACTAATAAAAAACTTTTTTTTAACAAACAACATTTTAAGATAAAACAATAATAATAAATAATAATAAACAGTCAATGTTTTTGGATATAATAATAATAATATCGATAATAATAATAATAATAAAATATAATAATAATAATAATAATAATAATAATAATAATAATAATAATAATAATAAACAATTTCAACAATCAATATTTTAAGATACAATAATAATAATAATAATAATAATAATAATAATAATAATAAACTTTTTTAACAAACAACATTTTAAGATAAAACAACAATAATAAATAATAAAAAACAGTCAATGTTTTTGGATATAATAGTAATAATAATAATAATAATAATAATAATAATAATAATAATAATTAGAAGAAGAAGAAGAAGAAGATGAATAGTAATAATAATATTATTAATAAAGTATTTTTAACAATTTGCTATTTACAATTTGGTAAACGTTGAAGACGTTTGAACATGAGTTTGAACGTGTGTTTAAGTTTTGGATGTGTATTTAAGGGTTTTTAATGCACTGTAATACAGTCCTACAGCTTAAATTGTTTTTGTTCAAGGAAGTTACACTTTCTAGTCATGTCAATCCAGTCATCTCATAGTCTATCGATGGGCTCTGTGCACAGCTAGAGTTTTAAAGCCAATGATAAACTTCTGGTGAAAGCTTAATGTGACTATTTTCAATTTCATTAGGTTCTTTTTACATGGACGTTGTAATGTAATTACAATACATTCATTTAGATAGACTTAAGCATTATTTTGTTGTTTAATCGTAAAACGAGATGAAAGACCGTTTAACGCCAGGGCTAGTGCAGAAATTCCATTGAAAACACTGGGGTAAATAAACTCATATTTTAAAGACATGGCAGGGGGGAATGTAATTTAATGCAGAGATTCTTGTCCAATCAAAGACCCACTTCGTATTGTCTATCCAACAGGCAGTGAAGATTGCTGATATTTAAAGAAATCAGATCTTAAATTTGACAATGTTGTAATGAAAAGACAGTTCACCAGAAGCCGTTGGGCTGCCTGGCTGAAAATGAACAGTCTGTGTGCATATAGTCCATTAAACAGGCTAAAAATTTAGTAATAAACTTTGTATAACTTATAAACACTGGTTGAATCCCGATAAAAAAAAATAATAATAATAATAAAAAAGTTATAATGACATAAAAACATTTGTTTTCATGATTTTTTGTCATAATTTTTCACAGTGTGTGGCATAACTAAAAAGTCAGATCTCTCTCTCGCCATCTCTCTCTCTCTTTATCTCTCTTTTTTTTTCACTGGAGATTGAAATCTTGAAATCATTTTCGGTGTTGCTCTTGTGGATTGGCGCAGGTTTTCCTCCACACTTCTCCAGCTTCTCCTCCATTGTGACTGTTTTCTGTTCTCTCTCTCTCTCTCTCTCTTTCTCTCTCTCCGTCTGCCGACGGGCCTGTGGAGAATCTGGCCAAATTACCTGTCATAGCAGCCGCTACGTGTAAATAAAGCAGGAAAGTGTGTGGCTTTGTGTCTCTTTCTGTCGCCGTCATCCCTCAGCGTTTCTCTGTCCGGCCGGCCGCTCTTTTGTCCATCCATACTCATTTTCACATTTACATCATCCTGAGAAACTCGCTGACACCCTGAGCGAACATCCCGAGTCCATTACAGATTACTGCAGCTGCTGAGCGTTAACCACAGTTGTACACGCAGACTGCGTATTAAACTGTACAGCATTGACAAGACAATTATAGATCTTTTTTGAGTAAAATGTCATTTTGTGTTCAATTTTAGTAAACTTCTTGATGCCATTTTAATTTTTTTAGGTCATTATGGGCTTTATTTTAATGATCTAGGTGGAAAGTCTAAAGTACATGGTGCAAAAGCATAAAGGGCGTGTCTGAATCCACTTCTGCTATTTTAAGAACGGAGAAATGCGCTCTACGGCCCGGCGCATGGTCTAACAGGGTTGTGCTTATTCTCTTAATGAGGTATGAGTGTGTTTTCAGCCAATCAGAGTCTCATCTTCCATCCCCTTTAAGAGTCAGTTGTGTCGCTGAATGGCGCATTTGCTTTTTACATGGTGGACTTTGTACCTGTAAGTGGAAAAACTGAACGCTACACTAGCAAGAAAACAGTTAAATCTGCAGCAAGAGAATAAAGAACGAGCCTCCTCCAATCAGCCTCTTTGCTTTCTCTTTACTTTACTGTTACTCTTTACTTTACTCCTTTACTTTCATGGAGTTAGGAAACGGTGGAAGCTCACTCCACTGAAGACATCCATCAGCCTGCTTATTTAAATTAATTTGTTAAAGACACAGACTTGTTTCAAAACTATTTCTAAATTCAGTTCTAATTTCCAGCAAACTAATAAATGAACAATTATAATAAAGTGTGGTCATATAACTGAGTTTATCCTTTAGTTTTGTCCATTATTGCTGTACATCCTGTGTGTATTAAGCATGTCAGCCTTTGTGGCTGCAGTCCATTTAAGTTGGCTGCAGTCTATTTCATGACGCAGTCTATTTCAGTTCCTCAAAAAAGTAACGCGCCTTAACACACCTCCTTTATAGACCAGCACACACATGAGTCGGCAAAGCGGCATAAATGGATTTGCTATTTTAACAACGTGGCACAAAATGTGACAATTACTGTTGCAACAAATCATGCCAAACACGTCTTGCTCCTTATTGGGTGTACGATAGGGCCCAACATGTGACATGTTTTAATCTTATGTTTGTTTATTTGAAAATAATTCATAAAATAAAAACAAAATGACATAAATACATTTAAGAATAAATAAATAAATTAACAAATAAATAAACACTTTAAAAAAATTTAAGTTCTTCTGTCAAACAATAAAATTTAAATGTTATTTACACTGTCATTTAAAGCTTTTCATTAACAAAAGGTAACAGGTTTTTAGTCTTGTCTCATTTTCAGTTTAAGTCATTTTCTGAAATTAGATATAAATAACTAGAAATAATTAACACAGTCTCACGGCAATTCGCAACTTTTTGATTTAGTGGCTAATTCATATAAATTCGTACGATCTAATTCATACAATTTAGTACGACTTGCTCATTCCACAATAACGGTTGGGTTTAGGGGTGGGGTTGGGTGCCACGTCTCCTTTTGAAAATCGTACGATTTTGTACGACTGAACCACTAAACTAGTAAAACATAAAATACTTACGTTTTCTCGTGAGATCAGGCTGAAAAAATATATAGAAATAGCATTAATAATAAAATAATAAATAAATAAACCCATACATAAATAACTAAATACTACTAGTACTGCTACTACTACTACTACTACTCCTACTACTACTACTACTACTACTACTACTACTACTACTACTACTACTAATAATAATAATAATAATAATAATAATAAGGGATCTCTGTTTTAATTAGAAATTTAGTAAAATAAAAAAATTATATAAAAATGTATAAAATAAAACAAATAATAACATCATAATTAAACGCATATTTAATAAAACCTTGTACATCCAGAAAAACTCAATATGAAGTAAACAAATAGTTTATTATTTTATTATTATTATTTTTTTAAAGTTGTATTTAAAAAAAAATGTAATATATTTTTTAATTGGGGTGGCACGCTGGCTCAGTGGTTAGCACTGTCACCTCACAGCAAGAAGGTCGCTGGTTTGAGTCCTGGTTGGGCCAGTTGGCATTTCTGCATGGAGTTTGCATGTTCTCCTCGTGTTGGCATGAGTTTCCTCTGGGCGATCCGGTTTCCCACACAATCCAAACACATGTGCTATAGATGAGTTGTTGAACCAAATTGTCCGTAGTGGTTGAGTGTGAATGAGAGTGTATGGGTGTTTTCCAGTATTGGTTTGCAGCTGGAAGGGCATCTGCTGCATAAAACATATACTGGATAAGTTGGTGGTTCATTCTGCTGTGGCAACCCCAGATGAATAAAGGGACAAAGCCGAAGGAAAATGAATGAATGATTTTTTTTTTATTATTATTTTAGAAGCTTATTTATTATATATACTTTTATTATTTTTTCAAAATTCATTTATTTATTTGTTTGTATATCTGATAAGCAGGAGAATCTCTGTCAGAAATAAAAATGTCTATTTGCTTTCCATTTCATCTCTTTGCTCTCTAGCAGCGATTGAGATGTGGAAAAGATCTCATTTGTGATGTTTGTGTCCTGCGGGCCTCTGCTCTTACACTCTTACAAACTCACATCTTGTTTATCCTTAAAGGTGAAGCGTATCAACTGAGCACCATCAAGCCACAGACTCTCCGTCTGTACTGTGCCACTGCTCAGAAAATCACATCAGTTGACCAATCATCCCTCGCTCTATTGGTCGAGAGGCTGATATCATATATTCCTGCAGTTCAGTCTTCTGCCTGTAGTGGAGCAGAGATTTCACACTTCACTTTTAAGGCCAAGTGTGTAGATTTGCTTTTGATATTGGCTGGTGGGTTTACAGTGAGGGAAAATAAGTATTAAACTTGTCTTTTTTTTTTTTCTTGGAATAATATTTCTAAAGGAGCTGCTGGAGTTGAGCCAGATTTCATGAAAACCCAAACAATACAAACATAAAAAATAAAACAAAACAAAAGAATTAGCTAAATGAGGTCTGTGTAATAACAGTGAGATAACACAAGGAGAAAGCGCTGAACTACTGAAACATATTTAATATTTTATATTGGTTCTGGCAGCTTAAAGACACCTCTCATATGAAGAATGATGTAACATGCATTGCCCAGGTGTGAGTTTCTTACAGACTTCAACAGAGTGTCAAAATCTTGATGGTTCTGTGGGTCTCGTCTGTCAAATCTGAGCATTATCTTGTATTTTTATTGGATTTGAGTCAGGTGATTGGCTGGGCCATTCTACAGCTTGACTTTTTTCAGTTTCCTCGCTTGTGTTTTGTCTTGCTGAAATGTCCACTCTGGTTTCATCTTCATCATCTGATTAATGTAGATGTTGGACTGAAGCAGCTGATAATACTTTACACTGAAGAAGGGCAGAGAGTTGCTGAAGAACTACTGAGAGATTTCAGCTGCTGTCTGGGCTTTCTTCACCTCCCTTTCTTCATGTGTTCAATACGTTTTTCCTGTGTCTATTCATTTTATTACACATGCTTAAAAGGAGGTAGAGAAGAAGCAGTAGACTGGAAGTATTGTGCTCAGCACTTGGAATGGCCTCTTAACTTCGCTGTACTTTGTTGGTGTCCTGATTTGAGGAACATTTTTGTTCTTATACTCAGGTGGAAGTAGGCCTGTTATTTGTATACATTTTGGTTTTGTTTAAATGTTTCGTGTGGTGTCAGCAAGGTGTTGATTGTATGTTTGTTTATATGCAGTGGGTTTTTGTATGATGCACTATACAACCTCAAAACAGGACCTGGACAAAAAAGGGACAGTCCATCTTCATATCTGCAGACTTTCTTTCATCCACTTTCCATGTGATTCCATGGCCTACTGTTTTGATGAAACCGATGTTTCATGTGTTTCACTTAAAAGCCCCTTTCACACAGTGATACCGGTAAATTTCTGGAAAATTTCCGGAACGACTTTGCCGGTATATTCAAAAAAGCGCTGTTCACACAGCAGGGACGTTACGGAAATTTTCCGGAAAAGAGCATTCACACATCCATTCCAAAATACCGGTAAATTCTGACATCATTCACCACAAATGAGCTTTAAACGACTGCGCTTGTATTTGTAAACATTTGACTAAATTACAAACTCTGTGGATGATCAATATTGTGAACAACTTTCGCAGGATCACTTTCGCATGTCGAGATGTTCATAATATGTGCGTGTGCGGCGCTCATAGGCGCACACAAAGCTTGAAGGTAAACAAACAACGGCTTGTCATAAGCATCTCATCGATGATTATTTACACAGTTGGCATTAAGAAGAACATATAAACGTGATCTGACTAACTTCTAGCAGCTACATGTGTCTGGAAAAATATTCAAAGGCTTTTATCCTCACAAACCGCGCGGACGTAAATGCATCTGACTGTTGTGATTGGCTAAAGCAGACGTCTCACGTCAGCACGTTCTAGACGTGCACGCGCTTATTACGGGAATCTTCCTTCTGCATTCACACAGCGCAGCATTCCGGCAAATTGCCGGTAATGTTACAACTTCTCTTTCCGGAAAATAGCCAGAACGAATTTACCGGTATTTTCAAAAAGGACCTGTTCACACATACAAGCTTTCCGGAAAATTGCCGGCTATTTTCAGGAAGGGTCTGTATGTGTGAAAGGGGCTAAGGATGGTATCTTTTTTTGCTTGCTCTAAAGACTGGTTAAAATTTGAAGGACTGTTATCAAATGCTCATATTTATTGAAAAGTGATCTTTAATGAGTTAACTCTGCTGATCATGTCATATCCCTATTGTGTTCCAGAATTATTTAATCTTGTTGTCTATGCACTTTTTTAAATACACATTACTCTCTGAAAGCTATTTTGTGGTCTCTCAATTTCTTTAATGTAACTTCGAAAAGTTGTTTCAACTTCATTTATAAGATAATTAGTTTTGTTTTCTTGGCATTTATGGATTTATTTGGTTGTTTCCAACATCTGGTGAAAACTTTCATCAGCAGCACCTTTAGAAATATGTTTTCTGAGGAAATTAGTGACATGTTCAATACTTATTTCCCCACTGAATGAATGATTTAACCCTTTCTGTACATCAGTGTTAATAAAAATTGTTTATTAATTTGAGTAATATTTTATTTTGGAGGTGATTCAGTTATTGGTGGGGACTAGAGGTACAATGAATCATACCTTGTATTCTGTATGTTGTGGGGACCAAATGTCCCCCGTACATTTTGATCTTGTGGAGACATTTTTTTGGTCACCATGAGTAAAATGGCTCATAAATCAAAAAAATGAAGTATTTTAAAAATGTAAAAATGTTTTCTGAGTGCTGGGTTTAGGGAGAATATACAGTCTGTACACATGGGGCAACCATTACTGCATCCAGAATGGTGAAAAGCCTTGATTTAACGATTGATGACCAACTAAACTTCTCTGACCACATTTCTAGAACTGCTCGATTTTGCAGATTCGGACTCTACAACATCAGAAAGACCCGACCCTTCTTATCTGAACATGCAGCTCAACTCCTTGTTCAAGCTCTTGTTCTCTCCAGACTGGATTACTGCAACTCTCTACTAGCCGGGCTTCAAGCTAACTCTATCAAACCTCTTCGGCTGCTTCAGAACGCAGCAGCACGAGTGGTCTTTAATGAACCTAAAAGAGCACACGTCACTCCGCTGCTCATCCGTTTGCACTGGCTGCCAGTTGTTGCTTGCATCAAATTCAAAGCTCTGATGTTTGCCTACAAAGCGACCTCTGGCTTTGCTCCTTCTTATCTGCTCTCACTTCTGCAGATTTATGCGCCCTCCAGAAACTTGCGTTCAGTGAATGAACGTCGCCTCGTGGTTCCATCCCAAAGAGGGAAGAAATCACTTTCCCGAACTCTCGCGTTCAATCTGCCCAGTTGGTGGAATGAACTCCCTAACTGCATCAGAACAGCAGAGTCACTCCCTGTCTTCAAAAAGCGACTTAAAACTCAACTATTTAGTCTCCACTTCACTTCCTAATCTGCAATTGCCTCTCTGGATATACCACTAACTGCACTCAAAAAAAAAAAAAAAATCACACTACTAATGCTTTGCTTCTTAGACTTTACACACCTGAAACTTGCCTATAGCACTTATTTATTGTTGCTCCTATAGTTGTGTAAATTGCTTCCTCATATGTAAGTCGCTTTGGATAAAAGCTTCTGCTAAATGACTAAATGTAATTGTAAATGTAAATATATATATCATTGTCTCAAGTCCCCATAAAGATAACTGTAAGTGTGTGTGTATGCATCACAATGGGAAAGAAAGGGGATTTAAGTGACTTAAGTGACATTTTGCTAAGTGTTGGTGTAAAGGCATGGAGGATATTTTCTGGGCACACGTTGGGCCCATTATGCATATCCATATAACGGCCTCATGGATGTGGAGCCGACAAATCTGCAGCAACTGCGTGATGCTATCATGTCAATATGGAGCGAAATCTCTAAGGAATATTTCCAGTACCTTGTTGAATCTATGCCATGAAGGATTAAAGCAGTTCTGACAGCAAAAGCGGGTCCAACCCAGTCCTAGTAAGGTGTACCTAATAAAGTGGCCAGTGAGTGGATGTGGTGCGTGTGTGTGGTCTCTGTTCTCGCAGGTGCTCGTCGCTCGAGTTCAATTTCCCGCTTGTAAGGTGTAATCACTGCTGCTGAAGGGCTGCAGGTGCGTCAGGTGTGATTCAGAAAGAGCCGCGGGGCCGAAAACACAGCAGATCCCTGAGGACCAGCAGCTCAATCCCTACAGATTTACTGGGTCCAGTCTCCAAAAAGTCAGCAGCCGACCGCGCGGTGTCATCCTGATAAATGTGAAGGGCCGCTTGGGTTATTTCTGGGCTCTTTAAGGCGCCGCCGGGGAGCAAACACTCTGGCAACCTTCCTAATTCAAGGACTGTGGTTTTAAAAAGTGACCTACTTCATTCTTCAAAGAGCAGCGTCTGCCTCGCCGTCTTCTCACGCCGATGAACCACAGAGAAAGAGAGAGAAGTGCAGATCTCGAACCCAGCGCTGTTTGCTCAGAGTAGATGTGTTTTGAGCTTTTGAAGGGCTGGGAGGTGAATTCAGTGTTGCTGTAGTTTTTAAATGAGAGATGTGCATCTTATTCATGGAAGAAGTACACTCAAAAATGATTTGTTGCTTTTCCTAAATATTTTAATGGTAAGGGGTTGCAAACGTATTAAATAGCTGAATTTAAACGAAAATATTAAATGTATTTTATTTGTTTGTTTAAATTCAGCCTATGTAAATTGTTTGCAACGCCTTACCTTTAAAAAATTGAGTAAATTCAATGAATCTTTTGTTTTTAGTGCACAGTCTTTTTTTATTGTAATTTATATTTAATTTTATATTATTTTTTGTTTAATTTTATGTTTTTAATGGTTCTGATTTAATAGATTTAATGTCTAGTTATTTAAAAAAAATTGTTATTACCTAATTTATTTTTTTATTTAGCTGTTTTTCTTTGGAGTCATTTAATAAAAAAATATGACAATAAAAACAATACATTTTTAAATATAAAATAATAATAAAAAACCATTAATATATATATATATATATATATATATATATATATATATATATATATATATATATATATATATATATATATATATATATATATATATATATATATTCTGTCATTTTCTTTTCTTCTATTTTCATTTTTTCTATTATATTTTATTTTATGTAATAGTTTATTTTATTTCATTTCCTTAATGTGTTATTATCATTATCATTTTTATTATTATTATTATTATTATTAATATTATTATTATTATTAGTAGTAGTAGTAGTAGTACCATTACTATTTAATAAATTACAATTTCCTTTTTTATTCTATTTTGTCATTTTTTTATTTTAACTTTATTTAGTTTTTTTTTTTATATATTTCACAAATGATGCTTAAAAGAGCAGGGACATTTTCACAGTATGTCTGATAATATTTTTTCTTCTGGATAAAGTTTCAGTTGTTTTATGTTGGCAACAATAAAAGCAGTTTTACTTTTTTTTAATAACCATTTTGAGGACAAATTTATTAGCTCTACTCTATTATTAGTCTACAGAACAAACCATCATTATACAATAACATGCCTAATTCATACCTGTCTAGTCTAACCTGCCTAGTTCCTCTAATTTAACATAATTAAGCCTTTAAATGTCACTTTAGGCTGTATACAAGTGTTAGAAAAAATCTAGTAAAATATTATTTACTGTCTTCTTGGCAAAGATAAAATAAATTTTGTATTTAATTAATTAAAATTTTGTAACTATTTGACTTTATTTTTCTTTAAAACCTAAGTTTTTTGTTATTTATTTATTTATTTATTTATTTATTTATTTATTTATTTATTTATTTATTTATTTTGTTATTTATTTATTTATTTATGTTCACTAAATCATAATATATATTTATTTATTTATTTATTTATTTATTTATTTATTTATTTATTTATTTGTTGATTTATTTATTTATTTATTTATTTATTTATTTATTTTACCAAATACAGGCTAGTTCAAATTTGGAGTGAATTGACTTTATTTCATTTATTTAAATATTTGAGAAATGTTTCTAGAAGCAATAAACCAAAGCAAAAACCCAGTGATTTATGGTGATTTTGGTTCAAATTGACTCATAAATGAATCCACGTATGCTTCTTTTCAATGCAAACCGGGCATAAATGCACAATATTCATTAGGTCAGTGCAATTTGCCAGTCTCAATTAACAGTCTGCTTTTCCTGCTTTTCCTGCTGCATAAGTTTTACACTTTTTGCATATTCACAATTGAAATGATTGTGATGTTTGTGCAGTTACAGTAGATCCTCCAGATCTGGTGGTTTGCACAGTTTCTGGTCTTGTTTTTTAGCATTTCCTGATTTGCATAATCCCTTCAGTGCTAAAATAATAGCATGCAAATGATGCTAATCTTTCCTAGTGAATTCTCCCTCAGTGTTTTGGATGAATCTTTTAAGTGAATCAAGCTTTTTTTTCTTCTTTGTCGTCGAGGGACTCGTACTGTACACCAAGCGCATGTAAAGTCATTTTGCTGGATTATTTTCCTGTCTTCAAAGACGAGTGATTAGCTTTATAGAAACAAGCATTTCATTGATTAGATGAGTTTGCTGAACAAAAACACCCATCAGAGAATCACTCACTGATTACTGTTCAGAAAGAAACCGTTCCTTCAGTTACACAGTATACTGTAATGTTTATGCAAATATAATATAATATAATATAATATAATATAATATAATATAATATAATATAATATAATATAACATAACATAACATAACATAACATAACATAACATAATATTTAATAAATTTCCTTTGTATTTTAATTGTATTTTTTGTATATTGTATTTTTAAATTTATTGTAAATGTGTGTTTTTAATGTATTAAATTTTTGTTATTAATTATTTTTAAATGTTTTCTTCTTATTTTATGTTTTATTATTATTAATAGTATTTAATACATTATTTATAAATAAATAAATAAAAAAAAAAAAAAATATATATATATATATATATATATATATATATATATATATATATATATATATATATATATATAAAGTTTAATATTTATTTTATTTCTTTAATGTATTATATTAATATTTATTGCATTTCTTTTTTCACCATTTTTTTTTCTTTAATGTAATTTTCTATTATTTTCTATTTTATTTTATGTAATTATTTGTTACATTTTTTTCTTTAATGTATTATTATTGTTTTTATAACATTTATTTAATACATTACATTCAAATATATATATATATATATGTGTGTATGTATGTTTATATATATATATATATATATATATATATATATATATATATATATATATATATATGTGTGTGTGTGTGTGTGTGTGTGTGTGTGTGTGTGTGTGTGTGTGTGTGTGTATATTTTTTATTTTTTATTCTTTTTTTAGCTTTTTATTTAGTATATTTTCATTTTAAAATAGTTTTTTTTTTTTTTACTTTTTTAAACTGTCTTTTTACTGCAGGTTTGATAAATAATTTTTTTATATATAATATTTTATTTTAATAAATTAAATATGGTTTTCAAAGAGGAGTTCATCATGAGTGATTATACCATGAGATAATCAATTCAATTCAATTCATCTTCATTTCTATGCCGCTTTTACAATGTAGAGCTGCACGAGTCTGGCTCAAAGGAGAATCACAATTCTTTTGCTTAAAATCCAGATCACCATTTTCTCCAATTCTGTAAACGTAAAAAAAGGGTTAATATGAGTCGGCTATAGTTATTTTTATCTCTCAAACATATGGTAAAACAACAATAATAATATTAAATGTAGGTCTACTGTTGGTTAAAACGAAAATTTTTGAATAGACTTAATTAAAATTATTATGCTTGACATATATTCTTGTAATCTGTCTGTGACGACACTATTAGACCATTTTTTCACTGGTAAAATCAGACATTTATCATTAACAGATTCCCTCTTGCATTATATTCAACATTATATAGACTAGAGAAGTTATACTGACAGTGTTAAACATTTGTTCTTATGTACAACGCTGTTCGCTATAAAAGACATATCAAATGCGTGTCGCAATCATAACTCTAAAATGCGATATGATTATTTAAATGATGTGCACGCTTTCGGTTTTATTTTTACTGCTAAGTGCAGTTCGTACTTCCGATGCGGCTCCCAAACAATCACTCTAGTGCTATTTACAACTTTATAACCAGCTTTACCACCACAGCCTATGCAGGCTCTGTTTACTAAGTAAATTTTGAAATAAACTACTTGCAAAACTTAAGTACAAAAAATGTTGATGTAACGAATATGGCCGAACATATATACGTTTTCATATAAACTTTACTCTCTTTATGTTTAATCATATGTCTTGCAAAGTTTCCCTTTCTCTTGTATTGATATTTTTGGTTTTAATACCCCTGCATATAATGTTTAACTGTACCTAGGCTAAACATTCTCTTATACTGTTCAAGTTTGGACTTTTTGAAAAGCTTACTCGCTGTACAAATCGATCGTTGACATTTTATTTTAATATGAGTGCAACATATTAACGTTTTAAGAGATTTTAAAGGGCCATGAAACCCCCTCGTTTCAGCAGGGTGTTTTCACACCTCTACTTTGGAAAAAGTCAGAAAAGTGGGCGTGTCCAGCTCTGTTTAGGGGGGAGTGTCGGAGGAAGAAAAGAGGCTTGGTATGGAGTGTCTATTTGGGCACGCTGAATTTCAGAGTCAAAACACACACCCACAGCGGACAATGTGACTGTGTTTACATGGACATCTGTTGTCGAATTATTTGACAAATTATTAAATGGTGGACTTTAACTGCAGTTTGGCTCTTTCATTCAGGGAATTCAGTCATGTCCCTCCCGACAAACGAGATATTTGATTCGAGGAGCTGCTCTAAGCGTGTATTTTTCATGCAATGTTTGATACCGCACGGCGAATGAGAGAAAAAAAACCTCCGCATTTCCCAGAAACTTAGATGCACACGGCAGGTAGCGTCAGAAAGCCGCGTGTGTTATTCCGGTCACAAAATCCAACACGAGGTTATAGTTTGGTTGCAACTGTTAGTGCTAACTTGTTTACACTGGTGCAATAGTTTGTTTGATACGAATAAAATACGAACTGAATAAACAAAGAGCACTGGTCGCTCACTTACCAAATCTGTAGAGACAGGACAATCACCAGCAACTAGAGCTGCGTCTTTATTAAGAGAATACTACAAGCGAATCCGGATCTCAGCGTTTGCAGATGAGAACAGCTCTCAGGTAAACAATAATCCTCCTTAGACACGTAAGTTATTGTTGTCGAGCGTCGTGTACACTGTTAATCCACACGTGACGCCAGCTGCGCTCTCACAGAGAGAAAATAAAAACGAAACTTAACTGCAGCAAACTATAAAAGCAACACTTCATGCTTGTTTTGCCAACACAATGTGGCGTCTCTGCCGTCTACACTCTGACAGCAATGAATATTAATGAAGTTGCACAATAGAGCGCGCTGATTGGTTTGAACCAAGCCTTACTCATGCATTAATGCATCACACTGTAAGACGTAATAAGACACACTCTGGTACAGACGTCCAGTCTGCACGCTGGAATACAACGCTATTATGTCATGACCGTGACGCAGCTTCAAAAATTAGTTTCAAACAGGAAGTATGAATTAGCTTAAAATAACGCAAAAACAACCAATTTACACTTTTTTTGTGAAATATAGGTGTCCAAACAGTGTTTTTAGCAGTGTGGGACACATATACGACTGTCAACAGCTCAAAAAATGTGTTTTGGTGTTTCGTGACCCTTTCACATTTCTGTCCCGATTTGCATAAAATTTACCTATGCAAATTATTCTGCCTCAGACAAAGAGCTGTAAATTACTATTCCAGGAAGTTAGCTTCTAATTGGTCAACTTTCCATGGAGGGTGGATCCGAACCCGCCATATATATAAGTTAGGACCAAGCTCAACTCCCTCTCTCTGTTCAAACTCTCCTGGGACCTCCCTTGGCACCTCTCTCTGCTCTGAAACACGCTGCCTGCCCCCCCTCTTTCTCCCAACTCCAGGCAACCCCCCTTTCTGCTCTGGAAACACATAGTTTTGAAACCTTCTTCAAACTCAGCAACTTCCTCACAAACCTAAGTATTGAAACCTCCAAGAAAGCAGGCGGAAACCCAGACAGAAAGGGTTAATCGCCCCGCGCTCGGATATTGCACCGCTCAGAATCCTCTTTGCCGCTTCAACTTGAAACTACAACCTCGTGAGGAACTAGGAGCAACATCAACCACATGCTCAATAACGGGAGCTCGGACATCACGAACAGACCGCAAGTATCACCTTTCTCCCAACATCTTAACTGGTGTGAACTAAAATTCAACCCTAAAGAGACAATAGAAAGGTTATATTAAATTTGATTACGTTTGGTTGCTTGGTTTGTTCTTACAAACCCAGAGGTTTTCCCATCAATACATCTTCTCAACCTCTTCACGTTTGTTACTCTTCCTCCCTATGCTTGCATGAATGCGTGTTTGTGTTAGGTGTTATAAATAATAAAGTCTAATTTTGTATAAAGAAAGGTGCCTGTGTATATTAATGAATCTAATGTCTTGAACTTTGATCTTGCTACCCTGCTCAACTTTGTTGATAGCATCGCTGAACGATTCGGTTGTTCGGAGCAAAAGAGTCGACTCATTTGAAGCCCCGTTCAAATGAATCTTCCTCATGCCAAGCTATTCCGCTATATAATGTTCCAGAAGGTACACGAGCCTTAAAATCTGAATCATAACTCGCAACATTATAACGTGAGAAAGGTGCGGGAAGAATAACCTTGAGCTAATTTACTACAGTAATAATAGTGTAGATATGCGAGCACTCTAATCTACATTATAATTCGTCACAGATTATTAATGTGGATGTGCGTGCAAGTTAATCTACAGTGTTATTATGATGTGCTACCTGTTTATTTGTGGAGAACAAACAAAGCATGAAATATGTAATTTATTACATTGAATACTTTAGTACTTCCACTTAAGTATCGTGATTAAAGAGCACTTCAACTTCTACTCAAGTCTTTTTTTTTGATAGAGCACTTTTACTTTTACTTAAGTCTGAGTCTCTTCTAGTGCATCTCTGATTATCTTGATAACTACAATTTTACAATATATTCTGCATCCCACAAGACCCACTTGTAGCACATCAGACTCATTTCCTGAAGATGTCCGGGAGTTCTTTTGTCGAATGGTTCATTAGGATGAACCTGAAGGCTCTCTGCTGATTCTCATCTCAGTATTGAGCCTGATTCACACTCGCGGGCGGTTAGTTCCTGAAGCTCTGCAGTTTCTCTGTGGCGTCTGGAAGCAGATCAGACGAGCTGTATTGAGGGCAGACGCTGGCCGAGCATCTGCTGTCCTCCGAGAGCTCCGATAAGATCTGATGGATAAGTTAATTGTGGATCAGCGGCGCTTCTGATAGGTAAGATCACAGTTTACAGTGCCATGAAGATCCATGAGCCGCTAATTGCCGGAAGCCTGAGGCTCTGGACACAAGATACACACGTCAAACTAATGTGTGTGTGGGGGGGTATTTAGGAGAACATTATTATACAGGGTTGTTTTTGTTGTTTTTAGTCCAATCTTGATGCTAATTTATGTGTGTGCATGCGAGTGTGTGTGTGTGCATGTTGATGTGTGATTGTGTGTGTATATATATATATTCTTTTTTTGTGGCTCATTTTATTTTTCATTTAATTTTTATTTTATATTATTGTATTCCAGTTTTTCATTTGTTTTGTTTTTATTTTTTGTTGTTGTTTTTTTTGTTGTAATTTTTTGTTTGTTTTATTTTTCTCCAAGATTTTGTTGTATTATTTTATTCTGCCTGTATTTATTTATTCATTCATTCATTTTCATCTAATTTTTGTCTAATTAAATATACAAATTTTATATTGAAAAAAATATTGAGAATTTTGTTGTTGTTGTTGTAATCTTAAACATGATCTAGATCTAAATCTTGTTGTATTTTCACTGTATATTTTATGCGTTAAATTTATATATATATATATATATATATATATATATATATATATATATATATATATATATATATATATATATATATATATATACATAATTTAAGAAATAAAAAAATTTTGCCTTGAAAGACCAGTTTAGCATGATTAATTATAATGTGTTATATAATTGTTGTTTTTTTAGCTTTATATTTATTATAATTTATGATTATATTTTCGTTTTAAATATTCTAAAGTTTTTAAACTTCTTTTTAATTTTATTTTTTACTGTTTGTTTGTTGATATATATATATATATATATATATATATATATATATATATATATATATATATATATATATATATATATATATATATATATATATACAACAGTTCTGTCTGGTTCTTAAATCTGATTGGCTGATAGCTGTGATATATTTAAGTAATATCAGCACCCGTAAAGCCTCTTTACCCTTTGTGTATTACTCCGCCCACATACAACCAGCAAAAAGCAGACACTACAGATCTTTAAGTTTAAAAGATGCTTGCTTAGCTGTTTAACTGTCAGCTTATGATTTGAATCCAAGGCGGAAGAAAGTAGTTCCTCATACAAAAGGGTTTTTGAGACTCTCCATGTTTGATTTTGTTTTTATATACACAATTATGCCATCAAACTGTTGTATAAATGCAATATCACACTCGTAGCCGTACGATACAGCTGTATATTGGCACTGGTGGGGGCACTGAGGCCCTCGGCCTGTGGCCTCATGCCAACACACACCTCCCACCAGTGCAGTGATATATATATATATATAAATATACATATAAATATACAAGATATACATATAAATAAATATATATATATATATATATATATATATATATATATATATATATATATATATATATATATATATATATATATATATGTATATATGTATATGTATGTATATATATATATATATATATATATATATATATGTATATGTATATGTATATGTATATATATATATATATATATATATATATATATATATATATATATATATATATATATATATATTTATATTTTTCCAGTTTGTGATTGATTTTATATCTTGTATTTTTGTATTTATTTAGAATTTTTTTGTAGTCATTTTTTGTCCAATTCTTGATTTGATATAAGAAAAAATACTGCCATTTTTCATGGTGATTTTAACAAAATCAAAGTATTTAGATTATATATATTACATTTGCATTTTTTTTACTCGGTTATTTCTGAAATTTAAATTATATATTGAAGTCAAAATTATAAGCCCTCCTAAGCCATTTTAATCTCTTTAGAAAATGTTCCCAAATGTTTAGTTAAATTGCTTGTTTAATGGAGAAAACATTTTTCCACACATTTGTGAACAAAGTAGTTTACAGTAATAGCTCATTTCTAAAAACGTATTTTTTATTTGCAGTGATGACAGTATTTTTTGTTTCTAGTTATTTTGCTGGATATTAGTATTCAGCTTAAAGTGACATTTAAAGGCTAAACTAGGTTAATTAAGTTAAAGTTAGGGTAATTAGGCAAGCCATTGTATAATGATGGTTTGTTCTGTAGACAATCGAAACAAATATAACTTAAGGAGGCTAATAATATTGACATTAAAATGGGTTTAAAACAATAAAAAACTTTAAATGTTATTGGAAAATGTTATTGGAAATACTGTGAAAAAATCCTTGCCCTTATCAACATCATTTGCGGTTATAAATACAAATTTCACTGGAGGGCGAATATTTTTTTGCTTCAACTGAGTTTTTTGTATATGACCCTTTCTGGTTTTGTTATTTAGGCATGAACTGAAGAAGCCCTTCAGCCATCCTGAGTGTAAAATATATATATAGTGTATGAATCCTCAAGGTCAAAAACACACAAGGGAAAAGAGAAACACCCGTCTGCAATCCTGCTGCATTTACATAACCTGCGGGTCTGTGTTTTCATGTCTGAGACTCATCTGGCAGTCAGAGAGGAGATAGAGAATCACCAACACACACACACACACACACACACACACACACACACACACACACACACACATGTCATGTTTTATTGAGACTGTATATCCTGACCTGCATTTTTACATTTTCAAAATATGTAATTCTCTTTGATTTATGAGCCGTTTTTTTCATGGGAAACAAAAAATGTCCCCACAAGGTCACAGTTTACTGGTATTGCTATACTTGCGGGGACATTTGGTTTGCAGAGAATGAACAAACACACGAACACACACACACAATAATAAACATTCATTCATTCATTCATTCATTTTCTTGTCAGCTTAGTCCCTTTATTAATCTGGGGTCGCTACAGCGGAATGAACCGCCAACTTATCCAGCACGTTTTTACGCAGTGGATGCCCTTCCAGCTGCAACCCATCTCTGGGAAACATCCACACACACATATTCACACTCATACACTACGGACAATTTAGCCTACCCAATTCACCTGAACCGCATGTCTTTGGACTGGGGGGGAAACCGGAGCACCCTGAGGAAACCCATGCGAACGCAGGGAGAACATGCAAACTCCACACAGAAATGCCAACTGGCTAAACCAGGACTCAAACCAGCGACCTTCTTGCTATGAGGCGACAGCACTACCTACTGCGCCACTGCGTCGCCACAATAATAAACAAATATTAAACAAACAAATAAACACACACACACACACTGACTTAAACAAACATACACACACCTTACACACGCACAAACACACGAACAACCACACACACACACACAAATAAACACTCACAAAATGTCAATACACACATTGACTTGCTCATACTTACACACAGACACTGACTTACACAAACTCTCACCCACACAGACACACACACTAACTTTTACAAACATACTTACACACACACAGACACACACTCACAAAAACACTCACTTACACAAGCATGCACACACACAGACATACTTACACACACACAAACAATCTTAGAAACTTTCGCACACTGACACGCACGCTGGCTTACAAAAAACTCATACACACATACTCATTCATACACACACACTCATATACAGCACACACACACACACACTGACTTACAACACGCTCACGCACACACATAAGCACGTACAGTTAAACAAACACTCTCACCAACTCTCACACAGACACACACACTTTGACTTACAAAATGCACACACACAGTGACATACAAAACATACTCATAACCATACACACACACACACACACACACACACGTTGACTTACAAAACGCACACACACAGTGACGTACAAAACCTACTCATACACAGACACTCATATACACACACACACACACACTCTGATTTACAACATGCTCACGCACACACATAAGCACATAAACAAACACTCTCACAATCTCTCACACAGAAACACACACGTTGACTTACAAAACGCACACACACAGTGACATACAAAACATACTCATAACCATACACACACACACACACACACACACACACGTTGACTTACAAAACGCACACACACAGTGACGTACAAAACCTACTCATACACAGACACTCATATACACACACACACACACTCTGATTTACAACATGCTCACGCACACACATAAGCACATAAACAAACACTCTCACAATCTCTCACACAGAAACACACACGTTGACTTACAAAACGCACACACACAGTGACATACAAAACATACTCATAACCATACACACACACACACACACACACACACACGTTGACTTACAAAACGCACACACACAGTGACGTACAAAACCTACTCATACACAGACACTCATATACACACACACACACACTCTGATTTACAACATGCTCACGCACACACATAAGCACATAAACAAACACTCTCACAATCTCTCACACAGAAACACACACGTTGACTTACAAAACGCACACACACAGTGACATACAAAACATACTCATAACCATACACACACACACACACACACGTTGACTTACAAAACGCACACACACAGTGACGTACAAAACCTACTCATACACACACACACACACACACACACACACACACACACACACACACACACACATACACACACACTTACAACATACTCACGCACACACATAAACTCACACAGTTAAACAAACACTCACAAAATCTCTCTTACACACACACACACACACTTAAACAAACACACTCAAAAACTGTCTCTCACTTTTTATACACACACACACACACACAAACACACTCTGACTTACACAAGCATACTCTCTTCCCTTTAATTCACAGACACACACACACACACACACACACAGGTGTTTGATATGGCCGTGTATGTGATGTTGTGGTGCAGCAGGAAGGCTCTGATCTCCTCCTGAGGTCTGAGATTGTGTGTGTGTCTGCAGGCGGATGTTCATCACACACCGCTGGAGACCCGCTGTTCACCCTCCGTCCACTTTAGGCTTTGATCATGTCCCGCACCAGTAGAAAATGTGCAGCGAGTGTGTGTGTGTGTACCGCAGAATCACTCTGACATGATGATGTACAGCTCACTTTCTGGAAAGACTAAAGCTGCTCCATTCTCCATTCAAGATTCTCGAGGAACCATTGTTTGTTTGTTCACCGACTGTACCAGCAGCGCAAAACTGATATTATTTACACACATAGCCCAGCAAATATGCAACACGGTGGCTTAGTGGGTCAGCACTGTCGCCTCACAACAAGAAGGTAGCTGGTTCGAGTCCCGAGTCAAATTAATGAATAAATAAAAATAATTCTCAAATGTCGGTATTGTTTTTACTCAAATAATAATAAAATGTTTTATAAACATAAAATGAGCAATTTTCAAAAAAAAATTACGATTCAGTTAAATATAATTTGAACATTTATGGGGGCATGCCATGTAACATGTTTCTGTAGCTGCGTCCCAAATGGCACACTATCCACTATGCACTCATGCACTATGTACTTATGCACTTACACTCTCAACAGGATAGTATATGTTAGGGATGTAACGGTATTGTAAATACCGTCATACCGCAATATTAATTTTTTTCAATATTACCGAAGTCGCATGACTCGGTAAAACTATAGGTCTTCTGAGAAAATTTGCTCAGGCGAATGAAGCGAACGGGAGGTAGCTGAAACTACAATTCCCATCAGCCCAGGCGTGGCCATAATCCTTTGCGGTCTGTTGTCGCTACAGATCCAGTAATGCGGAAATGGAGTGTGCTGCTAGTAGCGGAGATGAAAAAAGATGGAAATAATCGAACCTAAAGTGGGTGTTGTCGCCGCGCGCGTACTGAATAGCGGTGTAGTCGCGCGCGTTGTGATCAGCTGTGTAGTCGCGCGCGTATTGTAAAGCGCCGAGGGGGGGTTGAGCGCGCATGCTCAAGACCGGTGTTGTCGCGCACCAACTGAAGGGCTGGACGGAGGTTGTGTCGCGTCGCGGGGGCACTTTTGATCGTTTTGGAAGGGCATTTTCTATCCAAGACTAAAAAGGGCATGTGCACTGCACAGGTTGAGCCCTATGTGTGCACGTGCCTGCAAAATGGGGAATACGACTAATAGCAGTCATGAGGATTGCAGAAACAGAGCACACTGTTCAGATTGATGCAGACATTGACTTGTACCGCAAAGACACCCCTATTTCACTCATGGTTTGTCTTCTCAAGTGGGGGAAAGACAATGCACAACGTTACCCACTGCTGTCAACATGGACCAAGTCATATCTCTGTCCCAGAATCCTCAGTCCCAAATGAGAGGGTTTTTTTCTGTTGCAGGGGACATTGTAAATACCCAGAGATACCAGCTTTTACCAGATTATAGTTATATGATAATTTTCCTTTAAACCCATCTCTATCTAAGTGAGTGAGTGATTAAATGTTGAATGTGATGAGTTTTCAACAATACTAAATTGAAACTTTATTTTTTTACATGGTTTAATAATTTTTTGTTATTAAAATTGAAGTTAGTGTTTCAAAGCTTACAGATAGATGGCTAATTTGTATGCCATTGACACTTTTGGCACTTTTTTGTTGTATTTTCATAAGTTTTGTTTTTCCTGTAAATGATTCAATAAATACCGTACCGTGACATTCATACCGAGGTATTACCGTACCGTGAAATTCTGATACCGTTACATCCCTAGTATATGTATGAAGTGGCGTCCCAAATGGCCCAAATGTTTTTTTAACTAAGCGGAAATTCAAACCGTTTCCCTGATAACGTTTGACGGTTGCCAAATCAGTGAAATAAACGACCGAGTTATTAAATAATACCTGCCGTGAGTATTGCCGCATTCACCATCAGGAGGCGCTATAATTACTCTCGTAGGAGAATTTTGCTTTCACCATCCAAAATGAATAAAAGCTGCATCCCAAATGACACACTATACACTATGCACTCATGCACTATGTACTTATGCACTTACACACTCAACAGGATAGTACATGTATGTAGTGGCGTCCCAAATGGCACACTTATGTATTTTTACTAAGCGGACATTCAAACCGTTTCCCTGATGACGTTTGACGGTCGCTAAATCAGTGAAATAAACGACCGAATTATCAAACAATACCTGCCGTGAGTATTTCCGCATTCACCACAGGGAGGCGCTATAATCACTCTCGTAGGAGAATTTTGCTTTCACCATCCAAAATAAGTAAATTTATTCAACATGTGCATCCGATAGCTCCGCCCCTTCCGCTACGTGAGCAAACCTGCGGTCGTTGAGTGCGTGAAGTGTCCATCATTACACACTTCATTTTAGCGGCTGAATGAGTGCATCATCCGGGTAATTAAAGTGCACTTATCATTTTTAGAGTTTTCAGTGTGAACGCACTACTTACACTATTTATACTACAAAATGGCGTAGAATAGTGCATAAGTGTGCGATTTGGGACGCAGCTTGTGTTTTTTTTTTTTTCTCAGTGATATTTAATACATACTGGGTAGCTACGCAGAATATTTTCTAAAATGTCAAGCAGGATTTTGTCTATAGCTTTAATTATGAAGACAGTAAAATATTAAAACTAACAAAAATAAAATAATAAAAAAAAACAAAGATAAAAAGAGCATAATTTTGCTAAATTATAAAAAAAAAAATATATTTGTTTTTATTTTACTTGATGCATTCGTTATTTAATGTTTGAATACTGAAATAACAGCCATCGGAAGGGGGCGGGCGGTGCTGGATTTGTGCGTACCTTGAAATCAGGGCCGGCCTGTTGCATAGGCAGTATTGGCAAATGCTAAGGGCGCTGTACATCCAGGGGGGCGCCAGAACTAAGCGGGTTAAGTTGGTTTTGTTCTTGATATTCCTGATACATTCAGTGATATACGGCAATAACTCAAAAACCTCTTTCCCTAAAATGATCTAAAGTGTGTTTCCTACAAAAAGACAAAGCTGGTTATGTTTCAGACCTGTCTTTTTCCTTTTATTTTTGCTCGACATTATGACCACTGCTCTGTTTAGCCGGGAGAGCTCGCGTGGAGTGGAGCTCTCAGTAAGGGACCGTCGGAAAAGTGCTTATTTTTTTTCATTTTTTATTTTTTTTATTTTGCTCTCTCCTGCATGTTTTATTTTAAACACAACTAATTTTCTGTTAAATGAACACAAACAGTAACTAAAGTAGTCGAATGCTTCATTCATTCATTCATTCATTTACATAGATCTGTGCATTCTTACATTAACATCTCTGTTATCAAACAAAACACAAAGAGATATCCATTTGCTGCTCTTCACTAAATAACTATAGTAACTTTAATCAATATGCAAATACAATTAAAAATTAAATAGATTTTATAGCTTTATTTAATTTCTGTATAAGCCATTGTTTTTAATAGGTTAAACCTTTCATTTTATTGTCGATATTTTCTATTGTTTGCTATGTATTCTATCATTTGAAGCTATTTGTTGTCCCATATTTTTTATATCCCAACGTTGACAGATATGGCATAACATTGCTAATCAATAAATAGCTGTAGTGCTATCTGTTAGTTTTAACGTCAGCTAATGTTATGGAAGTGCATAGATGTTATGGAAAACAGTAATAGTAATATAACTACCTCCATCATTACTTCCTCAAGCAAATGTGTAAATATTAGATCTATTCAGCGATAACGTTAATTGCATGGGCATATTAATCTGACGTTTTCCCAGCTTGTAGTAGTCGATCAAAAAGCTATTTTGTTTCTTATGACTATACACTAGCAGTGGAATTTACTGCGATGTGACGGGACGCCACCTGAAATCTTGCCTAGGGTGCCAAATTGGTCAGGGCCGAGCCTGCTTGGAATGAAATCCTGCAGGCGCCCCCGTTTAAGACCATTAGGATCTATTTAGATAGTTCAGACAAACATGAAATTTGCTGATTAAGCACTCACCCTCAAGTTGTTCCAAACCTTTATGAGTATCTTTCTGCTGTTGAACGCAAAAGTAGATGTTTAAGACTGTAATAATCCATAGTAGGGACAAAAAATATATGGAAGTCACTGGGTTTCTAACGTTTTTCAGTTGTATCTTCTTTTGTGTTCAGAAGCTGACAAGTGAAGGGTTAATAAACAATGACAGAATTGTTTTAGTTTTGAGTGAACTTTCCCTTTAAAAGCTTAAAAATATTGAAATATATTAGGACATATGTGCTTTTCAGCTATATAAGCTCTCACCTACACAGAGAAAGCATCAGAGAGAGAAAGCGAAGAGCAGTAAAACGCAAACGCTTCAGATTAAATGTCATCCGTGAATAAAGCACACATGAAAAAAAAAAATGTAATCAGCACGCCTCTCCATTCCAGCGCCGTGGACGAGGAGCGTGTTTTTCCTAATGAGCTCCCGGTGAAATTCCCTGCCATGCCATGTTGGCTCTTTCATGCTATTATTTCGCATCCATTTATCCAGCTCCACCACAAGAATTTATGTGCTGCTATGACACTCGCAGGATCATAACGGAGCAGCTGCCGTCCGATTGGATGACGGATAATAGAGACCAAACCGGGGCTGGGATCAATAACAAGATGCTTTTCCGCGGCGCTGTGAGTGTGTGGAAGCAGGCTAAACGGAGAACAGATTCATCTGAATGTCCACCGCATTATTTACACACATATATATATATATATATATATATATATATATATATATATATATATATATATATATATATATAAATATATATATATATATATATATATATATATATATATATATATATATATATATATATATATATATATATATATATATAAATAAATATATATATATATATATATATATATATATATATATATATATATATATATATATATATATATATATATATATATTTATTTATTTATATATATATATATATATATATATATATATATATATATATATATATTTATATATATATAAATAAATATATATATATATATATATATATATATATATATATATATATATATATATATATATATATATATATATATATATATATATATATATATATATATAAATAGGCTAGGACAGGCTTCTGTGTGTAGGTTTAGTAATTTTACTTCTGTGCCAAAAAATAAGTAATTTTTATGGTATTTAAAGTCAAATAAATCAACAAAAACAAATGAATAATTAAAAATAAATAAATTAAATCAACTTATTGTTGAATTAAATACATTTTTATTTTTACTCTTTGCATCTGTTTTATATTTTAAATAAATATTAAAATATGTAAAAAATATTTAGCATGAATATTCTTTATCTAGGCGACGCACTGGCACAGTTGGCAGTTCTGTGTGGAGTTTGCATGTTCTCCCCTTGTTGGCGTGGGTTTCCTCCGGTTGCTCTGGTTCCCCCCACAAGTCCAAAAACATGTGGTATAGGTGAATTGGGTAAGCTAAATGAGTGTGAATGAGTGTGTATGGATGTTTCCCAGTGATGGGTTGCAGCTGGAATGCCATCCGCTGTGTAAAGCATATGCTGGATAAGTTGGTGGTTCATTCTGCTGTGGCGAACCCAGAATAATAAGGGAACTACGCCGAAAAGAACATGAATGAACGAATGGTTTGAATTTTGTTTTTAATTTTAGTTTGTTTTAATATTTTGGTCTTCTGTAACATTATATTAAAATATATATTTAGTGTAAATATTACATTTTAATATTTAAAATTTAAATATTTTTAAAAAATGTATTTTTTAACAAATAATATGTTTGTCTACCATTTATTGCAAGTAAAAAATAATGCTTTTAGTTTTATGGTTTTAATGATCAACAATAGCGCTGATTTTCCATTAACTGTAATAGGAAAAGACTTAGCTCTTGCCTCTCAGTTGTGTAACAGAAGTAGGTTGAGTTTGTGCTGAAGACAGCCAGTCCTTGGCTATTGAAACTGTTGTTGTTTACGCTCTGCTGCTCGAGAATCCTTGTATGTTCCCTCTGTCCTTCATTCTTTTTTTATTTTGGCTTTAGTTATTGGACGAGGCTCCGACAGAGCTCTGAATATCTGCAACGGGTCTCAGAAGCTGATTGAATTTTGTAGCCTGTTTCCAGACGGTGAGCATGCAGGACAAAAAAAAAAAAAGATGCATTTCTCCGCCAACCGCTGAAAGCACATCCATTCTCTCACCCCGTGCCTAATTTCTAATGCAACATTAATGTGATGAGATGCTCTATAATGTGCAAAGTACACCACATAAGCATTTCACAAGCAGAAGTGCAGTTCAGTATACAAATTGAGAAACTACCAACTGGATTTGCTTTGTAATTTGAATGCTTACTGTGTTTGTTGGTGTTGGTTGTAAGTGGGAGGTGTGCTATTGATTCAGATGCTCTTTTTTTAAAATTAAAACACTCATGCTATTGTAAATGGCTATGTTTTTGTCCTGCATCTTGATCATGTTACGAATGAACCAGCCAGCTGTTACGGTCAACAATGGAATCTAATGTGTAATGGGAAAAAACAATGGCTGCGTTCCAACTCGTAGTGAGCTGCATTGCTTTAAAACAAGTGAACGGGTTTGGAAAATGAGCAGCCAGTTCTGTCTCTGGTTAATTTGAGGAGACTGCCAAGAAGAGGAGTGTGTTATTGACACAAAATGAGCTCTTAATTTGTAGCGAATGTGTTTTTGTGTGGGTTATTGGTCTGTCTTGTGATATAAATCACAGATGCTGCCAGTAGGTGGCGACAAGTCACTGTCTTAAAAGGAGATTCGTTGAATCATTAAAAAGATTCATTCAAAACATTTAGAATAAGCAAGTGTCTGTCTTTATCAATGGATCACTGAATCATTAACTCAAATGACTTGATTCGTTCAGGAATCACACATTCAAGTTGTATAAATATTTAGAAATTTATTTACAAGTCTTCATAGATGAATCATAGAGTCGCTGATTCATTCAGGATTCATTCAAAAACAATCCGTTCAAAATATTCATTCTAAATTACTGTCTCATTTGGGGAAAAAAACAAGTGAATGTCTTTATTAAACGATCATTGAATCATTGACTCATTGACTCAAATGGTTTGCTCAAAAGCAGATTCATTCTGGATCATTACAGGAATCGTACAACCAGAAGATACATTCACATTGGTGAAAACATTTAGAATTGAAGCAAGTGATTCATCCACGAATTCATCCAGATATCATGCATTCAATAAATTCACTCAAAATAGCTGATTCATTTAGAAATGAAGCAGGTGACTGTGTTTATGAATGGGTTATTGAATCATTGACTCAAATGATTTGTTCAAAAGAGAGATTCATTCAGGAATTGTCCATTCACATATTTATTCAAAATGGTAGATTCATTTAATAATGAGGCAAGTGACTGTATTTGTGAATGGATGAATGAATCATTGACTAATTCAGGGATGGTTTTATTTTTATTTTTATTTTTTTTGCTAAAACAAGTGAACGGTTTTGGAAAATGAGCAGCCAGTTTTGTCTTTAGTAATTTGGGGATACTGCCGAGAAGAGGATTGTGCTATTGACACAAAATGAGCTATTCATTTGTGCCAAATGTTTTTTTGTGTTGGTCATCGGTCTCTCATTGGATATAAATGACAGAAATACTGCCAGTAGGTGGCGACTCTCATTATCTTAAGGTTAGGATCATTTGTTGAATCATACATGCAAATGATTCAATCAAAACAGCTGAATTATTTACATACAAATCAATTCTTTATGGATGAATCATTGAATCATTGACTCAAATGATTTGTTTAAAAACAGATTACTTCAAGAATCATAGGTTCAATAGATTTACTCAAACTAGCTGATTCATTTAAAAATGAAGCAGGTGACTGTGTTTATGAATGGATCATTGAATCACTGACTAAAATGATTTGTTCAAAAACAGATTCATTCAGGAATTGTACATTAAGGTCATTAAGGTACATTATGGTCATTAAGTCTGTTGTTGCATATAAATGACACAAGCGCTGCCAGAAGGAGGCGACAAGTCATTTTCTTGAGGTTGATTTGTTGAATCATTAAAAAGATTCATTCGAAATGAAGGATTTGCTTATAAACTAAGAAAGTGACTGTCTTTCTCAATGGGTTACTGAATCATTGACTTAAATGACTTGATTATATCAGGAACCAGACATTGAAAAGGATAATTCAAAATGGTGAGTTTAGTTAGAAATGTATTTTGAAATTTTTATTGATGAATCATAGAGTTGTTGATTCAAATGACTTGTTAAAAAACAGATTCCTTTAGGTATTGTACATTCAAAGGATTCATTGCAAATGGCAAATTCAATTAGAAATGAAAGCGAGTGACTGTTTTTACGAACTGATTGTTAAGTCATTGACTCAAATGATTTGTTCAAAATCGATTAATCTGCATTTAATTAAAGGATCATACATTCAAAGGGTCCATTCCAAATGGCAGATTCAATTAGACACGGAAGCAGGTCACTGTGTTTATGAATGGATCATTGAATCATTTACTCAAATGATTTGTTCAAACAACAGATTCATTCAGGAATCGTATGTTCAAAAGATTAGTTCCAAAATGCAGATTCAATTAGAAATGAACCAAGTGACTGTTTTTATAAATGGATCGTTGAATCATTGACTCAAATGACTTGTTTAAATAACAGATTCATTCTGGAATTGTAAGCTCAGTAGATTCACTCAAAATAGCCGATTCCTTCGGAAATAAAACAGTTGACCGTTTATGAATGAATCATTGAATCATTGATTCAAACGATTTGTTCAAAAATCGATGCATCTTCATCATAATCATCATCATCATTATTAACATCATCAATATTATTATTATTATTACTGATGATAATAAAAATAATAAAATAAATAAAAACAAATAATACAAAATAAAACAATAAATAATTTAATAAATAAAAGTACATTGAATAAATAAACAAAAAAAGATTCTGTGCACTAAAGTATTAAAGTACTAAAGTAGTAGCCTCAAAACTCTCCCTAAGTAGGCAGCACACTGGGATTGTGCATAACATATTAAAAATATTCTTTATGGTGTGTATGTGTAAAAAATTCCTGTGTGAAGTCCTGTGATCCATCTAGTGTGACTTCCTAATCTGTCTCGCTCTGTCCTGGCGTAAAGTGCTACATCACTTCATTGGTCATGCTTAATTAAATGTGTTTCGCCAGTAATACAGGATCACATTCATACTCAAACCCAACAACACTTTAAAACAGCAGGACTCGGGCTAATAGATGCGTCCGAGAGCAGGAGGGCTGAATGTTCACTGTGTTCAGCTTTATTTTTAATTAAGAGACTCATAAGGCAAATCAGCAGACTGTAATCCCTCTCAGGACGGGTTGATTCTCTCTATGGGATGTCTCACTTTGTGTGTCCATCTCAGACCTCACGCTGAGACACTGGAAAGTGTAAAACGTGCTGGAGAGGGCAAGAGAGGCAGATGTGAGAAATGGATAGAGAGGTGTATCGTTGATGTTATGTAAGTTTTGTGTAATTATAATTTAATTTAATTTAGTTTTATTTTATTTCATCTTGGTCCCTTTATTAATCCGGGGTTGCCACAGCAGAATGAACTGCCAACTTATCCAGCACATGTTTTATGCAGCGGATGCCCTTCCTGCTGCAGCCCATCACTGGGAAACATCTATACACTCTCATTCACACTCGTACACTATGGACAATTTAACCCACCCAATTCACCTGTACCGCATGTGTTTGGACTGTGGGAAAAAAACGGAGCACCAGGAGGAAACCCACTCCATCGTGGGGAGAACATGCAAACTCCACATAGAAATGCCAACTGACCCAGTCGAGGCTAGAACTAGCAACCTTCTTGCTGTGAGGCAACAGCGCTACCGTCACAATAAAAAGCCACCGAGCCGACAATTTATTTTATTTTATTTTATTTTATTTTAATTGAAAAAAAATCATTTAAATTTAACAATTTAATTGTACTGAAAAGTACATTTTTAAAGTAATTTAAATTTATTGAATTTTGTTTTATTGTTCTCTAAAAATTTAATTTAAACCAAAATGTGTATTTTAATTAGGTTGTTTAATTTAAAAAAGTTTATTATTTTATTTAAATTAAAATGTACTTTAAAGTTAATTAAAAGGTTTTTAAAAATTTTAAAGTGATTAAATTAAATACATTTTTATACATTTTTATAATTTTAAAGTTAATTTAAAAAGTTAAAATAAATTAAATAATTTGATTAAATAAAACAAATTGAGATGAAGGAGAGAGTGGTGTTAAACACGGATGGAAAATACAAAATGCAACCAGGTGATATTTAAATCAAAATGATTTTAAGCATTTCACATTTCATTTTAAGCATTTATTTTTTATAATTTATTATTTAATTAAAGTTAAATGAATCAAGAACGTTTTTACATTGACTTTTTTAAATGTATGGAGTCAATCTAGGGCCATACATATTTTCAAAATAAAAGAAAGTTATGCTAATGAAAAACTACAGTTTGAGCACAAATAAATAAATAAGTGCAAATCTCCAAAAATCACAAATTTATTTTTGAGAATTAAAAAACTTATTTTGCAAACAAAAATTAAACACTGCAAAGGGAAAATTAAGTTTAGAGAAATAAAAATAAAATTTGCAAACAAAAAAGAACTGCAAAAATATTCACGCAGTGCAAAAAAACTAAAATATTTGCAATAATAAACTATATATGTTTGCAAAACATTTTTAAAGCAATGCCTTTACAAACCTCATCCAGTCAATTGCAATGCTAATTTTGATTTGCTTTTTAGTCACTTTGCATTTTACGTTTTTGCAATTTTTGGAGAATTGAGTTTATTAATTTATTTTTGCTCATTACTTTTTTTTTTTTTTTGCAAAACTTTCTTTTATTTTGCAATTATATATGACCCTAGATTGACTCCATATAAATGAATGAATGAAGATTTTAAATTACATGAAAGTGCTTTTGAATACAAACCTACAGTATTTAGTTGATTGTCCATCCATTGTTTTTCATGCAGTGAATGTGAATAAATGTAGATATTGCAAAAAAAGTACATTAAAGTACAATGAACCTGTTAACCAGTGAATATTAATTGGGTAGCCCACTGAACCCTAAAGACAAATGCAAAATGCATGTAAGTTAATACAGAGCAATCTTTCATCTTAATTTGTTACACAAGTCTTGGGGCTCTATTTTGACGATCCATGCAAAGTGCAAAGCGAATGGCGCAAATGCATTCAGGTCGTGTCAGAATCCACTTTTGCTAATTTAAGGACGGGAAAAAGCCGCTTTGCGCCGTGGTGCATGGTCTAACAGGGTTGAGCTTATCTTCTTAATGAGTTATAGGTGTGCTTTGAGAATAAACCAATCAGAGTCTCATCTCCCATTACCTTTAAGAGTCAGTTGCATCACGCCATAGCACATTTGCTATTTACATGACGACTTTATAAGTGGAAAAACTGAGCATTTCACTAGAGAGAAAATAGTTAAACAAAGCATCTACAGCGCGAGAATGAGAGATAAGGCATCTCATTATCTACTTTCACTTTCGCTCTTGGATAGGGAAAACTTGTACGCCCAGACAACAATTAGCCATTAAATATATAATTTTGTTTGTTAAGCGCAAAGATTTGTTTCAAAACTATTTCTAAATTCAGTTCTAATTTCCAGCAAACGAATAAATGAACAATAATAAAAAAATGTGCTCAAAAACCTGAGTTATATCCTAAAACACATGCTGTACCCCATATGGTCTAAAACCAGACTGGTGGACAAATCTAAGCTTGTTTTTAATAAAACAAATATAAATATGGATATATTAATAATACTGCTAATAATAATTACATTATACAAAAGCAAATTGTCACGAATAAACTGAAAAAGACCCCCGAGATGAAGAAGGCATGAAAGTATGGTTTTTAAATTTATGTAGGCTATAAAATAATATGTTTTGTAATATTTTAATCCTTTATATCCTATATATATCCTTATTATATCCTATAGATATCTTTATTATATCCTATATATATCCTATATATATCCTTAATATTTTAATTCTTTTTCATATGTAAAGATATTTGCGTATTGCTCTACATCTTGTGTGTATTAAGCAATGCGTAAGCGAGTCGCACAACTAACACGCTCTGCGCTGGACAATAGACCGGCTTTGTTCTGGTCAATTGAAAAATATAGTTTCTCAATATAGCAACGCGCCAACAGTTTACTTCGACACGCCTCCTTTTTTAGATCAGAACGCCTATGGGCGCACATATGAGCGCAAATGCATTCGCTATTTAAGCAGCATGGTGCAAAACATCAAAATGACTCTTTCGCCAAACTAAAACTAGCAAACAACTATTGCGCCGCGCCTCGCGCCACATTGCGCCGGGTGTATGATAGGGCCCATAATGTTTTAACCACTTTTAGTAAAGTGCATTACAACATGTTAAAATCAGAGACGCACTAGATGTGAGTTTTTAGAGTTATATTTAAGAAAACTGGACATTATTTCAACACTCTTAAAACTGCACTGCAAATTGTCTGCACAAAAACACAAGACCAGAAGGAGACAGACAAAGTGCTGTTAAACACAGATGGAAAATAGTTATTCCCTTGCAGCAATTTCGACTGAAGGAATAATTGCAGTGTCTGAAAAACAACCAGGTGGTCTTTAAATTAAAATAGTAATAAAAAAAAACACTGTTGGAATCTCAAACCCTAGCTCATTAGAATTATGTGCCCAGGGCTACATTTTTGAGAACTGAGAAATACGTACAGGGGCTCATCTGCTTGCCGTTTTTGTTTCCACAAATCCACTAGAGGGCGCCATGTACATTTTCACAATCTCAAATAAGAAATGATGGGGTTCTTCTCTAAAGAAGTTGTTACTCCACCCTGTTTAGAGCATCATTATGGCCGTTTTACGTTATAACTAATGTGGTTGAAAAACAACGGATCTGCAACAGAGAAACTACAAGTTTTGGAAAACACTCGTCACTACATCGTTCTATTCCCTACCGATGCATCTTACTATGATAGTCCAGTCGTGAGTTACGTCTTTGTTTGGGAAACACACCCCTTATCATTTCTGGAAGCTGATTTTAACAGCGGGGGGCGCTGTTAGTAGCTGTGGGATTCACCTTGATTTAACCGAAATCTTGGAATTTCTAGTTTATTTGATCCTAATTATCTGAGTGATCTGTTAGATTTCTATTCAGTGAGCATAGCTGTAATGTATAGATGTCCCATTTAATGATTTATAGATAAGTAGTAATACTTTAAAATCTATTCTGAATGTAACTGGGAGCCATTGTAAAGACCTGAAGACAGGTGTGATGTGTGATGTGTCTGGTGAGAATCCTGGCCGCAGCATTCTGGATGAGTTGCAACTGTCTGACTGTCTTTTTGGGAAGGCCAGTGAGCAGTCTATTACAGTAATCCACCCTGCTGCTGATAAAAGCATGAATAAGTTTCTCACTGGAAACGAAGCATCTAATTCTTGCAATATTTTTGAGATGATAGCATGCTGACAAGACAAAAATTACTTGTTGCCTTATTTTAGTTTACTTCTCTGGCCACCACAACTTACATCAATCAAACGTGAATAAACATCCATAAAATCAAAAACTTAAACATCCAAGGGATCAATCAATGTCTTACATCTGCAAATACACATGTACGTGATTTATTTAAAGGATATCAACAAAAGACTTGGCATAAATATGATATTCTGGGGATTTTAAAGTCATCTTGTTGAGTTTTTAGAGTCATGTTCAAGAAAGCTGGACATTATTTCAGCACATCATAAACCAAAACACCTGCAAATGTCTGTACAAAAACACATTTGTAACTTTACATTACTTAGAAGGAGCGAGTGGCGTTAAAACACAATGGAAAATAGTTCCCGGATTCTCCCTTTGGGGCTGCAAGAAATAAATGCAGCATCCAGAAATACACCCTGGTGTTTTTTTTTAGGGGGAAATGCATAAAGGTGATGTTTAACAGCAGAACGTGAAGTAGCGTGGCTGACCTGTATTGATTGAGCGGAGGCGAGAAATAGAGAGAGAGAGATAGACGAGTGTTGGAGGATGGAGAGGGAAAACGCGGGGGCTTGAAAACGAGAGGATGTTGACAGTGCTGTTAAACACATGAGTCACCAACCTTCCCCCCTCTATCATTAGCATGAGCACAGAGAAATGGGTCACTCCGACTGACAGAAAACACTTGTGTGCTCCACAAAACAGATGAACGGCTGTGGGTTTGAGGGATTGAGGTGTTACTGCATCAAATGGTGTGTTTTTTTTTTTTTCAGCTCAAACGTCCTCAGAACAAGATGGTTTTAGTGAAGGTGTTAGGGAGATGCATAAGATGCTGTAACATGATTTCAGAGCATTTATTTATTAGGATTAAGGGATACTTTTTTCTGAAAGTGAAAAATTGGTTGATGTAGACGTTTATTATAATTGTGTACAATAAGTGACATCAACGCTAATGTACATTAATGGTTGCTTTATTGCCTTTCAATTACTAGCAGCAGACTGAAAAAAAAAAATGATTAAAAGCTGCGTCTATCAGCTTGTCCTGCAGTGGATTGCTCATATATCTGCACACAGACAGATCCTCTGATAGATGTAGCTTTCAAATGCTGAGAGTCTTTTTATCTGTAAAAGTCAAGCTGTGATCATTCTAGTCAATCAGAGATGTTTAAAAATTTGCTCAATAGATAAAATTGAGGGATTGAGGTGTTACTGCATGAAATCTGTGTGTTGCTCTGGTTTTTTTCCAGCTCAGTTGTCTTTAAAATTAAATCTTTTTAGCTAAGGTGCAGAGTTGCATCAGATGCTGTGATTCAGAGGATTTATCTTAAGATTGATTGACCAATCAAATTGATTGTTGTTTTTTTACACTGAGAAAAATGTTGTCTGCAAAATTATTGCAAACAATTTATGTGTCGAATTTAAACAAACAAATTGAATTCAGTAATGTTCAACTTAATTTATTTGTTTAAATTCAACATAAACAAATTGTTTACAGCCCCTTAACCTAAAAAATAAGTCAATTCAAGGAATCATCTTTAAATCATTTTTTTCAGTGTACATGGTTTATTTTAATTTTGTGTGCAATAGATGATATTAATGTTAATGAACATTAGTGATTTCTTTTGCTTTTTTCTTTTGATTTTCTATTGCCAGTCAATTACTACTGGCACACAGATGTTCTGAAAAAAACAACAAAAACAAAAACATAAAAAAACAAATAGATTGAAGCAGTGTCTGTCAGCTTGTCCATCAGTGGATTGCTCCTATATCACAGACAGATCTCTGATAGATGTATATTTTAAATGCTGAGTCTTTGTATCTGTATAAGTCAAGCAGCTTGAAATGAGCATGAGATGCTATAACGTGTTTTCAGAAAATTAGTTTATTTATTGAGATAACGGGATACTTTGCTGTAAAAATGCTGGTTTCCATACAATAAATATGTGTTGGGACAACATGAAGGAATTAAGTAAACTTAGTTTTTACAATTATAAGTGGATTGAACATACAACAATTAAGTTGTCCCCCCAAAAACCTCAATATATATGTTGTTTTTTACATTCTTTTTTAAAAAGTGGTTACAGTACTGCAAATGGTGCTTTTCTTACTTAGATTTTTGGTCATTTCTAGTGCAAATATCTAAAAATTATTTAATCAAGCAGCCTTTTTTTAGACAAGCAAGACATACAGTCTTGTTTTAAGAAATAATATGTCAAAATTAAGTGAGATTTTTCCTTAAATTACTGGATTATTATTATTATAATTATTATAATTATTATATTTATTATATTTATTATTATTATTATTATTATTATTATTATTATTATTATTATTATTATTATTATTATTATAAGATAATTATTATTATTTTATTTGGTGAATGATCAGTTAACGAGCATCAGTCATTCAAGAAAATAACCAAAATGATCAACACTAACTTTGTTTTGGGGGTAAAATCTCTTTAATGCATTTACTGTACAAGCACAAAGTATATGCATGAGTGTAATTTTGGACATCTTTGCTTTTTTTGTTTAAGATTTATCCTTGAAAGTAGAAAAAAAAATGCAATACTGTAATGGAGGTTACGGCCCTTTGGCTGCCGAGAGGAAGGAGGCGGAGAACCGAATAAGTTTTAAAATATTTATTAATAAAAGGGACGGCAGTTCCTTATGGAGACTGCCAACTAAACCAAAACAAGCGGACAGCAGCTCCTCATGGAGACTGCCGTCAAACTGAAAACAAAAGTAAAACAATATGTCCAGGCCCGGTCCTTTCTCGGCCTCCTCTGCCATCGTTCCTCCTCTTATATCCAGAGCTCCTTCTTTGGGATTCGAGGCCGGTGTGCGCCACAGGTGTATCCACTTAAGCGGCGGCCTCATTCCATTACCACGGCTCTCGGCCACGCCCCCTCGCCACAATTACTTTATTTTTTAAAGGGTTTGAAAAATAATTCAGTTTTTCTCACCTAAGCTGTTTATTTCACGTATTAAAAGAATGTCAAGATGTTTCTGCCTGCAACAGATGTTTCCGTGATGATCAGGAACAGAAACAAAAAGGCAGACTAGATTATCATTTTCAAGCAATTTGCCACATAGCAATGCAATTTGTGCTCCATTTGACTGTACACACACTTCTACAAGCATTATTGACCCACTAAGATTGATTTATATTCAGGAGGAAAACCCTAAAACTCCCAAGCCACTAGATAGATTTTATTTTTTATTTTTTTGCCTGTTCATCTTAATGAAACCTTAATAAAGACGCTAAATAGTACGGAGGCATTATCTCGGCGATGCATTTGCACATTGTGACCTTACAATAAGGCGTTGAGCGTGTGCTGGAGTGTAATTGCTGCCCGCAAGATACGCTCTCTTTACAAAAGCACAGGGACCAAGAACATGGAGCATGAGATATTCCATTCATGATTTAAAAGGATGCTCGCAGTATAATTTCCTCCCTCTTTGGGCTTAGTCATCGATCAACACGTGGTTTTGTCGCTGAAGAAACTCATTTCATAATTCAGCAGGCTGCGGATGAGAAGGATGATGCTGGACTTTCTGACCGTTTATGATTCAGTGCAGAATAAGCAGAATAAATCCAACCTTTGTCAAATAAATCCTGCTTGAGGAATGACTAAAGTGTCTTCTGTTTAAGTTGGTTAGTAATGAAAAGATTGTCTCAAAGGGAAGTGTCGCCTCTGAATCATTTTAATGAATCATTATATTTTTTGAATCGTTTGTCTGCTACTGATGTACATTAACATGATCAAAGTAACTCATTTGCATAATCTCTGCATGCCCACAACATGTGAAGATGTATAGCTTACCAAGTCTGGATACAAGACTTGGTAATCTGACCAATCAGAACAGAGTTTGGTAAAGTGGTTGCTAATTAAAAGATTGTCTCTCAAAAGTAAGAGTCGCCTCTAAATCACTTTAACGAATCATATATACATATATATATATATATATATATATATATATATATATATATATATATATATATATATATATATATATATATATATATATATATAAAAGCTTTTTTCTTGTTCTGATCTACAACAACATGATCAAAGTAACTTGCACACTCTAAAATGGCGGTTGCGTTTCTGACATAAAGACTTAGCCAGATGAGCAGTCAGAGCAGAGTTGGCTTGTGGAAGGGTTTACAGACTTTAATTACTGAATTGATTAAACTGAACTGTATTGAAATCATTTTCAAAATGATTTTTTTTTTATATCAAATGCATGTTTTTAGGAAAAAGAACTAAGCTTTCTGCTCATAGATGCATTTACCCTGTTGTTGTAGACAATATTAGGGCAATTAAAATATTATATGTCCAGCTGATTAAGGGTGCTCTGTTTACAATTTTTGGGGCCAACATTTTAAACTATACTTTTTGGGCCCTATCATACAGTTGTTTGCTAGTTTCAGCTTGGAGCAAGAGTCGTTTTGAGGTGTTGCGCCACGCTGTTTAAATAGCAAACGCATATGTGCGCCCATAGGCGTTCTGGTCTAAAAAGGGAGGCGTTCTGAGGCGCATTGCTGGTGCGTTGCTATTTTAAGAAACTATAATAGATTTTTCAACAGACCAAAACAAACCCGGTCTAAACTCCAGCGGAGAGCACGTTAGTTATGCGTCTCGCTTACACACTGCTTAATACACCAACCAACAGGCCCATGACATATACAGTACTGATACTTAATAAATAACCTACTACAAATTAAAAGCATTAACATATGCTGTTTTTTTTTTGTTTTCACAAGCTTTTGTAGACTTAAATTCCACTTTGAAATAATAGGTCACCTAAAGCTTTCGCCATGAGGCTGTGTTTAAAATGATATCTATGTTTTCAAAGTGCACTCCGAAGGGAGCACAATTGTAAACATGAAGATCGCTAAAACTGAACTGTAAAAATAATTAGAAAGCAAATTACACCGAAGAAAGATGACCGTAATGCATTTTATTTTTAATAATTCCAACTTTAAATGTTAGAATGTTCTAAATGAATAGGGCATAGGGGGGATAAGTGGGAATAGAACACACCCAGGAAGTACGTTTCTAACTACAGCTCCAGCTAGGGCTGCACGATACATCATTTTAGCATCGAAATCGCTATGTGCGCATCCGCGATAGTCACATTGCAGGAGGTGCGATGCAAAGCAAAAAAAAAAAAATAAAATAAAAAATATTTATATATATATGTATATATATGTATATATATGTATATATATATATATATATATATATATATATATATATATATATATATATATATATATATATATATATTATGGGTGGAGCCGAACCCGAATACGGTATTCGGATAAGCACGAATAGCATGTTTTTACCAATACTTATTTCGAACAAATACTTGAAAAATTATTTGTATTCGGGAACAAGAAAAACATTGCTGCGTTTCCTCATGAGACTGCAGTGCATGCCCGAGTGAGTGAGTGAGTGAGTGAGTGAGTCAGACGTTCAGGAGTCGGGGGGCGGGGTGGGGCCGTGTAAAAGGTGGCTGACGCAGGCTGCTGCTCCACACAGCAACAGAGAAGGCTTGGCAGAGCGAAAAATACTTTACTGCATTACTATGTTTGTTAAATACATTTTTGTGTCTGAACTGGGTTCCAGAGGCTGTTTATAAACTTGTAGCGTACTTAAAGCGGAGTTTCATCGGTATATTATCCCATTACACTGCATTATTGACGTCTGCAATCTGTTGCTCTCTGTTTAACGTTACATAAGTTAGCTTTGTTAGCGCGGTAATTAAGACAATAGACTGTTGACAGAGTAACATTAATGTTCTGTTATAAAGGTTAAAACGATGCTTGTGTAGATGTGTTGAATTTTATGCACTTATAGGAGTTTTATGGTACGTTTAAATTACTGTCATTTGCAGACAGCAAGATATATGCTAAGCTAGTTAACCTTAGCATAGCTTCCCATCACTCATTGATATATACATCTATGCTCGTCAATTATTAACTTTTGATCACCCAAATAGGTAAGAGTGAGGCTGCTGCTGAGTCATTCTTGGTCCTCCACCAGCCAAAAAAAAAAAAACTTGCTCTAGTTCTTTGTGGAAGAATTTTACAGTCAGTGGTGCAGCAGATAAAACAGTGATACTGTATGTAATGTGTGCAAAAGTATATCTTAAGTATTTATATATAAAAAAATATCGCAATATATATATATCGCAGCGAAAAAAATATCGCAATGTCAATTTTTTCCAATATCGTGCAGCCCTAGCTCCAGCAGTGAGAAATGGTAAATCAACAAACTATGTTTCTAACGACAGAACTTGCAACCTTAGTTGGCTAGTGATGATTTTGGGAAACGCACCCCTGGTGGATATTTTGACCTGAAACTTCACAGACACATTTTGGAGACACAAAAGACTTATATTACATCTTGTAAAAAGGCCAAAGTTGGAGCCCTTCAAGATGAAATCTGTTATTTTATGGACAGAAAACTGGACATAATGACCACAGTCCTGAATAATCCCTAATTTTATATTGAAAGGCCTTTAAAATGATTGCCATTAATTTGAACAGGAATTCCAATTAAATATTCCTCTTGTTTCATTATCAATTATCACACCATGCTTAATGCGTTCACAGCTTGCTGACACACACCAATGCGCTTTAGATGCATGACGGAGATGATTTCTCCACATGATTTGAAGAAAAGGCGACTCATAAACAAGCCCAAATGTAATCTGATGACTTTGCTTGTATATTGTCAGAAACATTTGTTGGAAATTCCAAGTTTTATTCAGGAAAGATCCATTCAAATGTATTAAAGGGCACCTAGGTTACCCCTTTTTTCAGATTTAATATAAGTCTTTTGCGTCTCTAGAATGTGTATATAAAGTTTCAGATCAAAATACCCATCAGATTTTTCATTATACCTTTTACAAGATGCTGTTTTATACAGATTTCCAGCAGGGGGTGGTTTTGTCGTACTGTGCCTTTAAGCCGAGTTTTGCCCGCCCACTGTTTCTACATGCCTCCTCTCTCAGCTGCGTCAGACAACAGACAGACTTAAAGGAAGAAGGTCTCACTTAGCGTTTGTGAGATACTACAGTAAGAACTAACCTTTACTAATCAGTATTGTGAAGTTGCATTGATGAGTCACACACAATATCGTTACAAAGTTAACGCGCACACACACACACACACACGGATACGCAGGCAGGCAGGCAGACAGACAGAGCGCGCTTAGCTTAGTTAAGGCTAACCTCAAGTACTGTCTGTATATTTGTTATGCTAACGTACAAAATAAACCTGATTTAACTTCCACAAACCGGGATTGAAGCGTCTTCTTTTATAATTGTTCTGACACGCGGCTGTGCTGATGAAGTAAAGCTGAAGTAAAACGCTGTAATTAATTACACACATACTCTGTTTTAAAACACTTTAAACATGTGAAACTTACTCTTAATCACATTTGATGATGATTGCTGATGCTAGCAAACAGAACAGAGCTTTTATTCCCGGTTGCTTTGCGTATGTCTGTCTGGTCTTGTTGACATATACACGCGACTACCGGAACATGTTAATGCGCGCAGCTGTCAATCAATTCGGTAGGCGGGGGGATCGCACACCTACGTAATGGTGCGATCGATTTGAAAACAGCTCCAATTGGCCGATCCTTTTTTTTGTAGTTAAATTGAAAAAAAAAAAGGACTGGGTGTGTTCATATCACCCCAGTATGACGGTCTATATACTATACCAACACACAGATCTGTCCAAACAGCTTGAAAATAGATTTTTTTACCATAGGTGCCTTTTAAAATGACACTCATTAATTTCCCTATAAGTGGGCTTAGTCTGTATTTCAGAGGTCGTCACAGTGGAATGAACCGCCAACTATTCCAGCATGTGTTTTACATAGCGAATGCCTTTCCCGCTGCAGCCCAGTACTTGGAAACAACACACTCATCCACACACATACACCAATTTAGTTTATTCAGTTCACCTATAGCACATGTGTTTGGACTGTGGGGGACACTACAGGAAACCCACGCCAACACAGGGAGAACGTGCAAACTCCACACAGAAATGCCAACTGACCCATCTGAGACTCAAACCAGAGACCTTCTTGCTGTGAGGCGACAGTGCTAACCACTGAGCCACCATGTCGCCTTTAAACACATCATAAAGCTATTAATTTGCGAGCACAACAACAAGTGTTAACCGAAGGAGAGAAGCTGTGTTATCTTTCCTGTACATCTCCAAGCATTAAAGGCGTTATAAAAACACCGCTTCAGTACTGGAAAGCCGACTATTGATCTCAGCGCTCCGGCTAATCAAGCGCTCGTCCCTCAGGTGTCGCTATCTGATCGCTCTCATTGATTATCCCAAGGAGAGGCTGACATTCACAAGCTCCCAATGAAACGCTTAATGTGTGTGTGGAGCTCCGACAAAAAGCCCAAACCTGCAGTCAATTCCCATCAGACGCTGCTGATGCTGGAGTCTAGGTATGCACGGCATTGGGAAATAATCTGACATTGCAATATTTCATTTAAAGACGCCTCTCATATGGAGAATGAAGTCACATGCATTGCTCAGGTGTGAGTTTCTGCAGTTGTGGAAGTGAAATATTTAATGAACTATTTTAAACCAGTCATTGCTATAGAAAAGAAAAAACATAACCCTGACAATGAAGGGAATAAGTCAGAGGGAAGTTATTAAATTAAATTAAATTAAATTAAATTAAATTAAATTAAATTAAATTAAATTAAATTAAATTAAATTAAATTAAATTTAATTTAATTTAATTTAATTTAATTTAATTTAATTTAATTTAATTAATTTTAATTAAATTTAATTAAATGTTCTATTAATTATATACATATATCTACTGATAAATAGCAGCTTATTTATTATATTACTATTTAGACATTAACATTAAGTCAAATATTTTTAATCAAATATTGAAAAATTTATAATTTCTATTAAAATAAATAAAATGAAATGAAATGAAAATTAATTTAAGAAAAATTAAATTAAATTAAATTAAATGACAAAGAATGGAAAAAGTCAATAGAAAGTAAATGAAAATAAAATAAAATAATTTCTATTAATGGTATAAATGTCTATTATTTACTGATAAACAGAAGCTTATTTATTATATTATTATTTAGAAATGTAATATTAAATGAAATGTTTTAAACCCAATTTGGAAAGATCAATCATTGCTATTAAAATTAATTAAATAAACAATTTTCTATCAATGATATTTTATTTCTATTTCTATTACTATCACCATTACATTTAAAGTTAAATTAAATGTTTTAAACCCAATATTAAAAAAAAATACAATAAAAATGTAATTTAATTTAATTTAATTTAATTTAGTTTAATTTAGTTTAATTTAATATAATTTAATTTAACAATCCCGGCCTCTGGTTGCTCCGGTTTCCCCCACACTCTAAACACACGTGCTTTAGGGGAATTGAATAAACTAAGTTGTTTGTAGTGTATGAGTGTGTGTGTTTGTGTGTGAATGTAAGAGTGTATGGGTGTTTCCCAGTACTGGGTTGCAGCTGAAAGCGCATCATGTTGGTGGTTCATTCCACTGTGGCGACCACTGATGAATAAAGGGACTAAGCTAAAGAAAAATTTATGAATAAACAAATGTCTATTATTTACAAAAAACAGCAGCTTATTTATCATATTATTAATTTAATATTTAAAAGTAAATTAAAAGTCAATATTTAAAAGTCAATTATTGCTTTTAATATAATAAATTTAATAAAATAAAATAATGTCATGTAACATGAGAAAGAAGGTAATAAAATAAAATGTGTTTCCCTGTGTTGGGTTGCACCTGGAAGGGCATCTGCTGCATAAAACATATGCTGGATAAGTTGGCGGTTCATTCTGCTGTGGCGACCCCTAATAAAGGGACTAAGCCAAAAAGACAATGAATGAATGTTGAAAAATCAATCATTGCTATTAAACTACATCAAATCAAACCCCATGCCTACAGATCATTTATAAAATGTCAATACATTACCGGCACATTTCAGTTTCTTCAAACAGACGAAGCTGCATGTGTGCTCTATCCATATGTATGTACAGTATTTTATGCATAAGAATACTCTCAGCCTGAAAAGCCCCTCAGCTCCTCCAGCAAAACTTAAAGTGAGTCTGATTTAAAACGGTGCAGAAACGCTGAGCTTCTCCTTCCAGGATCCAGATAATGTTAATGATGTCCTGTGGGAAACAGCAGCTCCGTTCGTCCGCAGGGAGAAAAAAAAAAACTCTTATTTTCCTTTCTTCTCCAGCCTCAGATAACAGAAAGCAGCCATGTTTTCATAATGGCATTAATTTCCAGATAAGATGATGAATGTATGATGACTATCTCTGTGAACGCAGATTCACTTTAGGGCAAACCAAAAAAGATAAATAAATAAAAAATGATTAATTTTATTGTAGTATACAAAGCCATATATCATTATTTACAAGAAAATAAATTTAGCTTTTGTTGTTATGTAATTGTAATTTGTTATTGTTTATTATATTTATTATTATTAGTATTCATTCATTTTCTTGTCGGCTTAGTCCCTTTATTAATCCGGGGTTGCCACAGCGGAATGAACCGCCAACTTATCCAGCAAGTTTTTACGCAGCGGATGCCCTTCCAGCCGCAATCGATCTCTGAGAAACATCCACACAAACATTCACAAACACACTCATACACTATGAACAATTTAGCCTACCCAATTCACCTGTACTGCATGTCTTTGGACTGGGGGGAAAACCGGAGCACCCGGAGGAAAACCCACGCGAAAGTAGGGAGAACATGCAAACTCCACACAGAAACGCCCACTGAGCCCACTGAGGCTCGAACCAGCGACCCAGCGACCTTCTTGCTGTGAGGCTACAGCACCTACTGTTTATTATTATTATTTTTTTATTTCATTTTCCTTCGGCTTAGTTCCTTTATTTATTAAGGGTCACCACAGCGGAATGAACCACCAACTTGGTTTACACAGCGAATGCCATTCAAGCACTAGGAATCACCCCTACACTCTTACACTCACAGTCATATATTCAATCCAACTTTATTTACGCCAGGGGCACCCAAACTTTTTCCTATGCAGGACCAAATACCAAACTTTATTAAGGCCAGTGGGCTGAAGCTAGTTCAAGTTCATTTATTTATAGAGCACATTTGAAAACAGTCACAAGACTGACCAAAGTGCTGTACATACAGTTGCAATCAGAATTAATAAACCCACTTTGACATTTTCTTTTTGAAATATTTCCCAAATGTTGTTTAACAGAGTAAGGAAATTTTCACAGTATTTCCTATAATATTTTTTCTTCTAGAGAAAGTCTTATTTGTTTTATTTCGGCTAGAATAAAAGCAGTTTTTATATTTTTAAAAAAACTTTTTAAGGTCAAAATTATTAGCCCCATTAAGCTATATTATTTTTTCAATAGTCCACAGAACAAACCATCGTTATACAATAACTTGCCTAATTACCCTAACCTGCCTAGTTAACCTAATTATCCTAGTTAAGCCTTTGAATGTCACTAAGCTGTACAGAAGTGTCTATATATATATATATATATATATATATATATATATATATATATATATATATATATATATATATATATCTAGTCAAATAATATTTACTGTCATCATGGCAAAGATAAAATAAATCAGTTATGAGAAATGAGTTATTAAAACTATGATGCTTGGAAATGTGTAGAGAAAATCTGCTCTCTGTTAAACAGAAATTGGGGGAAAAATAAACAGGGAGGCTAATAATTCAACCATACGTACTATACAAACAGACATATACTTCAACTATATATGCATTCAGAATATTTTTTCAGAAATAGATTTAACAAGGTGCTGGAAATGTTCCTCAGACATGGGGAACAGACATTTGGTCCATATTGACATGATATATAAATTTTGACATATTGACAATATTAGTATTTGAATGATTCTCTAGCGTAATTTCTAAAGTGATGACAAAACAGGTGATTTTTGCTCGAATCTTAAGATTGTAAGGCTGAACGAGCAAACACTACCAGTTCCTGTGGTATAAATACAGCACTACAACATATAAAAGAGAGAGATTGACGTTGAATATTGCTTACCCATTGTGTAATGATTTGTTCAGCTGTAGTTTGAAACTTACACTGGGAAAATGCTGTTTTTATTTCTTCTAAGGACTTATTATGCGGTCTCTATCGCCATCTTGTGGCAGAACGTCAACAGTCACTTTCTTTGGTCTTCTCAGACAGGCTAATCGTAGACGACGCACTAAATTCGATGCTCCAAAATTCTAAATTTTTAAAATAAGCACTATCTTTATAAATAAACTGCAAAGTTGCAATCTAAACAACTAAATTCTCACCAAAAAAAACCTCAACAGTACATTATGTTGTCCAACAGCAGCAATTTGTCAAACAGTAGAGTGTCCTCTGCTTTTTGCTGTATGTGGGTGGAGTAATTCACAAGGGTGAAGGGGGAAGAGGTGGTACGAGTGCTATTTTTTGCAGAATATCTCATGACTATTAGCCAATCAGATTATATATATATATATATATATATATATATATATATATATATATATATATATATATATAAGTGCTGAAGTCTGACATTGATACTGATTTCCCGTTCAGACTCAATGAACCTGCTCAAAAACAATTCTTTCTAGCCATAATGTGCTAATAGACATTCAGCGCTCACACTCTTCATGCACATTTGCGTAGTCTAACTCAATCTGAAATGCTGCTGTTTTTAATGCATATTCAGTAGTCCGGTAAGTCTGACACATCCAGACATTTTCCAGTCGTGTTCACAGAATCTGTCGAGAAATAATGACAGTGTTTCTCTGGAGCAGACGGTCAGTTTCAGACACTTCCATTCAATCACATACAGTTTAATCGTCCTTTTCATTCCAGCTCACAACGTTTCATCTTGAGTTTTCAGAAGTTGATGTTGTTAATATAAACATGAGAAGCAGCTCGTCAGTGAGCTGAGATTTAATTTCTCGCAGAAAAGTTGCCTACATTTAGAAAATATCCCCAGAAGTGCTTCATGTAAAATCATCCTGGAGCTTTTACAGCTGATTTTATTAATTTTTTTGTAGTTTGTTTGCTGGTGTAAAGACGTGAACTCTGACATGGAGACGTTTATTAATTCTGGATTCACTCTGGCAGTTTTCTCTAGTGATTTTTTTCAGTTTCGACTGCTCGATGCATGACTGAGATTTAATGACCATTTTTAAATTGGATATTAAAATAAAAAATATACCAGAGTTCTTTTTTTTTTTTTTTTGCAACCAGTTGCTCTTCAAGTGCTACAGTCAATCAAAAATGCAGTTTTTAACATTTTAAAATAAAATATTTTTTAGTTTAAATGACACCCTGGGTGAAACCAAACATACTCCCTCCCCATCCCCCAAGAAATAACGACACTATGTGGTTGACTTCATAAATATTTTAAATATTAAATATTAAGATGGTAAATATATTTGAAATATATACATTTAAATTATTTATTATAAATACATATAAATATATTTATTTAGGGTGGTGCAGTAGGTAGTGCTGTCGCCTCACAGCAAGAAAGTCACTGGTTCGAGCCTCGGCTGGCTCAGTTGACGTTTCTGTGTGGAGTTTGCATGCTCTCCATGCGTTCGCGTGGGTTTTTATTATTATATAATAAAATTTATTATTTATTTATTATTAAATAATAATATATATATATATGTATATATATATATATATATATATATATATATATATATATATATATGTGTATATATTATATGTGTATATAAATTATATATATATATATAATTTAATAATAAATAATAAATAAATAATAAATAAAAAAAAAAATATATATATATATATATATATATATATATATATATATATATATATATATATATATATATATATATATATATATATATATATATATATATATATATATATATATAAAATAGAAGAATGCGTGCTTATAATTGACCATGATTGGTCCCGCATTAGCTAACACATGATTCACCAATCAGACTATTCCTAAGTCAATATAAATAATTAGGGTTTCATAACTCCTTTACCTTCATCTTGAAAAATCCCCCCTTTCACCCCTACTCCTCCCCCTTTTTTTTGGATAGGGCGGCATGGCAGCCCAGTGGTTAGCACTATTGCCTCACAGCAAGAATTTCACAAGTTCAGATCCTCACCAGGCCAGTTGACATTTTTGTGTGGAGTTTACATGCTCTTCGCATGCTCATGTGGATTTCCCATGGGTTCACCGGTTTCCTCCCATCGTCCAAAAACATGCGATGTAAGTGAATTGACTAAACCACAATTGGCACCACAGATGAGCTTTTAGCCAGCAGTATATCTCTCCATAGAAATCCCTAATTTGTTTTCAGCCATAATTAACAGGGGAGATCTCAAGATCTACCTGTGCTCAAATCCCCTCTCACCCTGCAAATGGGAGGGAGCCCCGGGCTCGAGAATATTCAGAGCTCAGGGCCAGCATGCCAATCATGCTTTGTAATCAATCATCAGCTAAGTGCGAACACTTGAATATTAAAATATATGTATTTAAAGAAAACTTTATTCTGAATTGTAATAATATATACATAAATAAATTATTATTGGAACTTATAAATTATTATTAAATAAAATGTACAAATACATGTCTGTTAATATAATTAAGAAACAGTTATTCTAAATTGTATTAATTCAGCTAACTTTAAAAGCTAACTTTTAAATAAGTGAATAGTTTGAATACATCTGATGTTTATATTCAGAACGGAATGAGAGACAAACATATAAAACACTATAAATGTTTTGTATCGTCTGAATACTTTGAACATGCCACTTCAAATCTCTCCTGCTCTACATTTCAATGGCTTAATTGCAGGAACGCTTCAGACTAATTAGCTAGTTAATGACTAACATCTCTATTGCTGATTTTATTTTATTTTTCAGTCTGTTTGTTTGTGTGTTTTTGTTGTTTGGGTTTTGAGGCAGGACAGCAACAGAGCAACATTTATTACAGAAAATGTAATAATTTGTCTAATGCGTTGTTTTGACTAACTGCAGGACGAGAAAAAACAACATAATTTTATTAAAAAACACTGGAAATAAAGAAGAAGAAGCTCTTTCATTGTGATATTTAATAATATTTTAAGATGGATGGATGGATGGATGGATGGATGGATGGATGGATGGATGGATGATGGATGGATGGGATTTATGTAGGGTGGATGGGTGGTTGGATGGATATTATGTTTAGATGGATGGATGGATGGATGGATGGATGGATGGATAAATGAATGGATGGATGGATTGATATTGTATTTAGATAGAGGGATGGATATGATATTTAGTTGGATGGATGGATGGATGGATGGATGGATGGATGGATGGATGGATGGATGGATGGATGGATGGATGGATACAATATTGAGATATATGGATGGATGGATGGATTGAAACAATAATTAGATGATTGCATGGATGGAAGGATGGCTGTGATATTTGAATGAATGGATAGGTGAATGAGTGGTTAGATATGATATATGGATAGATGGCTGGATGTATGGATGGATGGATGGATGGATGGATGGATGGATCGACGGATGGGCACATGGCTGGATATAATATTTAGATGGATGGATGGATGGATAGATGGATGGATTGATGGATGTATGGATATGATATTTGTATGGATGGATGAATAAATAAATTAACGAGTGGGTGGTTGGATGGGTTGGGATGGTGTTTGGTTGGATGGATGGATGGATGGATGGATGGATGGAGAGATGGATGAATGGATGTAATATTTAAATGGATGGATGAATGGATGGTTAGATATAATATTTGGATGGATGTAATATTTGAATGAATGGATGGATGAATAGATGGTTAGATATGATATTTAGATGGATGGATGGATGGATGGATGGATGGATGATGGACAGACAAACAGACGAATGGATGGATTGATATGATAATTAGATGGATGGATGAATGGATGGATGGATGGATGGATGGATGGATGAACAGACAAACAAACGGATGGATAGCTGGATATGTTTAGATGGATGGATGGATGAATGGATAAGATATTTGGATGGATGGATGGATACGATATTAAGATATATAGATGGATGGATAGAATATTTTGATGGATGGATACAGTATTTAGATGTATAGATGGATGAATGGTAATTAGACGGATGGATGGATGGATGGATGGATGGATGGATGGATGTGATATTTGAATGAATGGATGGATGGATGGATGGATGGATGAGATATTTGGATAGATCGATGAATGGAAACACAGGGATGTATAATGAGGAATAACATTGGAATGTCATGATTGACCAATCAGAATCAAGCATTTCTGACAGCCATGTAATAATAGCACATAATCAATGGTGTCATTCATAGATGGGTAGAGAGATGAAACATATAAAGCGATATCCTTTCTCAACTGTCAGTTCTTCAGTTCAGGCCGTTCCTATAGTGTTATTCTGACTGTGTTTCAAAGCCAATATCTCTGAGCTCCAACTACTGAAAAAAGACTATTATGTGTGGAAATATACAATGCTAATGTTATCTGCTGTGTATTTTTATCACGCTTTTGATACGCAAGAGAGTAATGAGATGAGGATTCATGCTCGTGCATTTCAAGACAATCCAGATTTCTCCGCTCCAATCTATTATCATAATCTTCAAAGATGCTTGTCTGGTTTGTTTCGCGTGTGACCCTCGCAAAAGCAGGTCCATGAATATCCTGAAACGACTGCAAATAAGAGACTGGTCATTAGAGGCAGATGGAGAGAAAACTGCAGATGATGGAGTGATGATCCTAATTCTGCTTTCATCGCATTTACACGCAAACACACTTCAGTGCACACCGCCTCACAAACCTCAGGTGCATGTTGAGGATGATCAGTTATGAGTCAATACATGATAATTAAACAGTGAGCTTTCGTTTTTTTTTTTTTTTTTTTTTGCATTACATAAACTAGAAAATAAAAGTTCTAAAGTTTGCACGACAACAATTCTAAATCATAATATGTGTTATATTTACTAATATTTAGTATTAGTGTAATATATTAGTATATATACAATATATTATTATTGTTATTATCATTAATATTATTATTAATTATCATTATTATAATAATAATGATAATAATAATAATAATAATAATTATTATTATTGTTATTATTTATTATTATTAATTATTGTTGTTGTTGTAATAGAAGTTGTAAGAAGTAAGAAGTATATGTTTTTAATGATATTATTATTATTATTATTATTATTATTATTGTTATTATTATTATTAATATTTAATATTTCAAATCATGTATTATATTTTCAGTATTTGAATATGTTTCAGTTACCAAATCCTTCTCGTCCTCCTCATCACCCTCATCATCATCATTATCATTTTTATTTTTATGATTATTATTTATTTTTATTAATTATTGTTGTTGTTGTTGTAATAGAAGTTGTAAGAAGTAAGAAGTATTTGTTTTTGCTGATATTATTATTATTATTATTATTATTATTATTATTATTATTATTATTATTATTGTTGTTCTTATTATTATTATTATTATTATTATTATTATTTAATATTTCAAATCATGTATTATATTTTCAGAATTTGAATGTTTCAGTTACCAAATCCTTCTCCTTCTCATCATCATCATCACCATCATCATCATCATCATCATCATCATTTTTATTATTATTATTATTATTATTTTTTTTTTTTAATTATTGTTGTTGTTGTTGTAATAGTAGAAGTTGTAAGAATTAAGAAGTATTTGTTTTTGCTGATATTATTATTATTATTATTATTATTATTATTATTATTATTATTATTATTATTATTATTATTATCATTATTTAATATTTCAAATCAGGTATTATATTTTCAATAGTTGAATATATTTCAGTTACCAAATCCTTCTCCTCCTCTTCCTCCTTCTCCTCATCCTCCTCCTCCTCATCATTATCATCATCATCATCATTATTATTATTGATGGTGGTGGTGGTGATAGTAGTAGTAGTAGTATCATATAACAATATTATTTAGTAATTCGTTTTTATATAACTATATTAACAATTAGTTTTTATAACAAGCAATTTATGCAGTATACAATTCTGGGCCAGTCTGCATTTCTGTGTGGAGTTTGCAAGTTCTCCCCATGTTGGTGTGGGTTTTCTCTGGGTGCTCCAGTTTCCCTTACAGTCCAAAAACATGCGCTATAGGTGAACTGAATAAACTAAATTGGCTGTAGTGAATAAGTGTGTATGGTGTGTCTGTGGATGTGTGGAATTTTGCTTTATTAAGAATTGCATTATACCTATTCAATATACATACTTAAAAATAAAAAAATAAATAATAATAAATGTGTATATATGCCCTTCCAGCCATAACCCATCATTGGGAAACCCATACACACTCATTCGCACACATACATACACTATGGACAATTTAGCCTACTCAATTCGCCTGTACCGCGTGTCTTTGGACTGTGTAGTACTGCGGGTACTACACAGGACCAGAGTACCCGCAGGAAACCCACACACACACAGGGAGAACATGCAAACTCCACATAGAAACAGCAACTGACCCAGCCGAGGCTCGAACCAGCGACCTTCTTGTTGTAAGGTGACAGCACTACCTACTGCGCCACTGCGTCACCTATTTATATTTGTTTTAATAAAAACAAGTTTCGATTTCACCACCTTTCGGGTTTTGGAGATGTCTGCATCACCATATGGGGCATAAGAACAGAATGTGTGTTTGGATGTAACGCAGTTGTTTGACCACACTTCATTATTATTGCTCATTTATTTGTTTGCTGGAAATTAGAATTGAATTTAGAAATAGTTTTGAAATAAATCTTTGTGCTTAACAAACAAAATTAAATATGTAGGCTGATAGATGTCTTCAGTGGAGTGAGCTTCCATTGCTTCCTTTCTCCACAAAAATAAAGGAGTAAAATAAAGAAAAAGTAAAGAGGCTGAATGAAGGAGGCTCGTTCTTTATCCTCGTGCTGCAGATGCTCTGTTTAGCTGTTTTCTCGCTAGTGAAGCGTTCAGTTTTTACACTTACAAAGTCGCCATGTAAATAGCAAATGCGCCATAGAGTGACGAAACTGACTCTTCAAGGGAATGAGAGATGAGACTCTGATTGGTTTATTGCACGTTATGCTCAAAACACACCCAGAACTCATTAAGAGAGTAAGCACAACCCTGTTAGACCATACGTCAGGGCGCAGAGCATATTTTTTTCATCCTTAAAATAGCTAAAGTGGATTCGGACATGCCCTTAATGCTTTAAGGCTTTACAAAATTACGTTAAAATAGAGCCCATCAAGCGATTTATATAGTATAAAATACATAATGCCTATAGAGAGTCCTCGTAAACCATGTATGTGTGTGATTGTGTGTGCGTTTGTGTATGTTTGGAATTTTACCATACTAAAAATTGCATTATACACGTTTAAATATACATACTTTTATTTTAAACAACCTATAAAATATGTTCTCCATTCTCCGCTGTTTATATTATTAATGCACTTGTTTATTTTTCGACATTATTATGCTGTTTAGGGTGGTGGAAGGCCATATAATAAGCAATTTATAAAGGATAAAATACAGTACGGCGACGCGGTGACACAGTAGGTAGTATCGCCTCACAGAAAGAAGGTCACTGGTTCGAGCCTCGGCTGGCTCAGTTGGAATTTTTGTGTGGAGATGGCACAATCTCCCCACGTTCGTGCAGGATTCCTCTGGGTGCTCTGGTTTCCCCCACAGTCCAAAGACATGCGGTATAGGTAAATCGGGTAAGCTAAATTGTCCGTAGTGGATGAGTGTGAACGAGTGTGTATGGATGTTTCCCAGAGATGGGTTGCAGCTGGAAGGGTATCCGCTGCCCTAAAACATGTGCTGAATAAGTTGGCGGTTCATTCCGCTGTGGAGACTCCAGATTAATAAGGGGACTAAGCCCAAAAGAAAATGAATGAATGATGAAAATACAGTACGTCTTTTGAGAATCCTTGTAAACCATATATATGTGTGTGCTTGTGTGTGTGCGTTTGTGCGTGTCTTTGTCTATGTGTGGAATTTTGCTATACTAAAAATTGCATTATACCTTTATAAATATACATACAACCTATAAAATATGTTATCCATTCTTCGCTGTTTATATTATTAATGCAGCATTTATTATTTATTTATTTTTTGACATTCCCCTTTCAGTCATTCTAGCAGTGTGTGTGTGGGTCGAGGCCAATTCCATTCACATTCACACTCATGAGTTGTAAGGGGAGACTTTTTCTTCTTTTGGATCTGAATGTTGGTCTGAAGAGCTGGAGGCTGAAACACACCAAACTGCATAATCCTGACCTCATGTTTTTTTACAGACCGAGAGAGAGAGAGAGTGATTTATTTGCACACGGTCAGCAGGTTTGGTTGAGTCTGCAGGAGTGGATCGATGTGGGTTTTTTCAGTAGCTCTTTTCCATCTCTCGCTGTGTGTTATAGTATCATGATGGACCAGAGAGAGACTGGATTAAAGGCAAATCAGAAGAATAGCACACAGTTTCATTTATTCACATCCTGTGCATTATTAAACAAGGAAAGAGCTCTGCCTGAACAACCCATGACTTTGAATAATACAGCCAGATATACGACGTCTAAAAGAGTTATAGTTGTTTTTTTTCACACAGTTTTAAAGATATGAACTGTAAAGAGTGTGTGTTTTTTTTGCACACTTATAATGCTGTTTGGGTTGGGGTATGTGCAATATTAATGTACAGTATGAACTGCTTGCACTTACTGGCCACTTTATTAGGTACACTTTACTCGTACCAGGTTGGACCTTTTGCCTTCAGAACTGCCTTACTCTGCAGCGGCATAGATTCAACATGGTACTGGAAATATTGCTCAGAGATTTTGGTCCATATTGACATAATAGCATCACACAGTTGCTGCAGATTTGTCCGATGTGAATCTTCCATTCCACCACATCCCAAAGATGCTCTATTGGATTGAGAACTGGTGACTGTGGAGGCCATTTGAGTACAGTGAACTCATTGTCATGTTCAAGAAACCAGTCTGAGATGATTGCTGGAAGTAGCCATCAGAAGATGGAGCACACTGTGGTCATAAAGGGATGGACATGGTCAGCAAGGGAGGATGGATCCATGCTTTCATATTGTTTCATATTGTGTGAATTGTAGCCTCAGCTTTCTGTTCTTATCTGACAGGAGTGGTGTCCAGTGTGGTCTTCTGCTCCTGTAGCCCATCTACCTCAAGGTTGGACGTTTTGTGTGTTCAGAGATGCTCAACTGCATAGCTTGGTTGTAACGAGTGGTTATTTGAGTTACTGTTGCCTTTCTATTAGCTGGAACCAGTCTGGCCATTCTCCTCTAACCTCTGGCATCAACAAGGTATTTGTGCCCACATGACTGCTGCGGACTGGATATTCCTCTTTTAACAACAAATTGGACAGGTGTACCTATTAAACTGGCCGGTAAGTGTATGTAATACTTATAATAAATTTATAAAAAAGACTTATGGTAAAAGTTCATGTTGAATGCAGATTTGCTTTAATCTTACTCGTGTTCAGTTGTAAAATCAACAGTGTTTCACATTTGTTAATCAAATCCATCTGCAATAAAGACGCATTTTTGTCCCATCTGGATTTAGTTTATAAATAAATCTGCCATTAAAAATCATGGGTTTCTCCATCATTTGGTAGTAAATGAGAGTCCCACTGTGGGTATTAAACTCACCTGCAGTTTTAGTACATAAAATTGGTGCAATGCTGGGAAAAAATAACTATAAACCCCATTAATCTTTGCTTTTAGCAGCTTCTTTACCAGTTTCCCAGTAGTCTGTGGTTTATCTTAAGGTTTGGGTTCTTCTTTATTGACCTTTTACACTGTTGCCTTACAAAAAGATGGTCACTGGTTCGAGTCTTGGCTGGACCATCTGGCATTTCTGTGTGAAGTTTGGTTTGCATATTCTCTTTGTGCTGGCGTGGGTTTCCTCCGGGTGCTCCGGTTTCCCCCACAGTCCAAACACATATGCTATAGGTGAATTGGGTAGGCTAAATTGACCATAGTGTATGTTTGTATGTATGAAGTGTATGAATGCAATAGTGTATTGGTGTTTTTAAAACATATATCCTGGATAAGTCGGCTGTTCATTCCGCTGTGGCAACCTCTAACGAATGAATGAATGAATATAATAGACAGACAGACAGACAGATAGACACAGAGATAGATAGATAGATAGATAGATAGATAGATAGATAGATAGATAGATAGATAGATAGATAGATAGATAGATAGATAGATAGATAGATAGATAGATAGATAGATAGATAGATAGATAGATAGATAGATAGATAGATAGATAGATGATAGATGGATAGATGGATGGATAGACAGATAGACAGACAGATAGACAGACACATAGACAGATAGATAGATAGATAGATAGATAGATAGATAGATAGATAGATAGATAGATAGATAGATAGATAGATAGATAGATAGATAGATAGATAGATAGATAGATAGATAGATAGATAGATAGATAGATAGATAGATAGATAGATAGATAGATAGATAGATAGACAGACAGACAGACAGACACAGATAGATAGATAGATAGATAGATAGATAGATAGATAGATAGATAGATAGATAGATAGATAGATAGATAGATAGATAGATAGATGGATGGATGGATAGATAGATAGATAGATAGATAGATAGATAGATAGATAGATAGATAGATAGATAGATAGATAGATAGATAGATAGATAGATAGATAGATAGATAGATAGATAGATAGATAGATAGATAGATAGATAGATAGATAGATGATGGATGGATGGATGGATGGATGGGTGGATGGATTTATGGATGGATAGATAGATAGTGGTGGGGAATGACATCAATTGTAGCAATAATGACAGTCAAAGCCTAATCTAATCCAATCCAACCCCATTAATAGGGGGCACTTACTTTTTCACAGCACTTATTTGTTAAAGTTTTAGCATATTATATGCTGTGAGTGCTGAATATGGTCTATCCAAACATCACGTTTCAGCACAAAAGCATGAAAAGCAATTGTAGACCGATGAGAAGATGGACATCAAGGTAGTTGCTTTGGGAAAATTCTCTGAACTTTGACACTGCCGGGAAGATCAGTGCGCTAATCTAAAATTCTTTTGTACCTGCTGCTTAATTGAGTTCGGTTAATAATGCATGTGCGATTCCAAGAACCTGTCCGCAAGCATTTGCTGAAACATGTTCAATCGCTCAAAAGCTTCTTGGACTGGCCTTGTCTGAAAGGTTGTGCATGGCTTATCTGCAGTCCAGGGAGAGCAGCGGGGGGAAGAAAAGCAGTGAAGGAAATGCCAAAAACTGTGAGAGGAACCTGTAAAATGAGAGTGTCATAGTTGCCCTTGAGCAAGGTCCACAGCTCGCTCCGCTCAGGCGGGACTAAACCGCTAATATGCACTGTATGAAAAATGTAAGTGGCGTAAATCGTATTAGATTAGGCGACCCGCTGAGTGAATAAATGACAGAATAAAACAATGGCTGTGGATGGATGAGGGCAGTAGGGGGACACGCGTAGCTCGCGGCTGAAATAGGCCTCCAGCTGTTCGGATGATCCTCCTGGAGCTGCGCCATGACCAGGTGCACGCATTTCACGCTTGTTACCAACTTTACCTGTGTGAAAACAAAGCTGAATTAACAGCAAGGGCCTCGTATTAGCCTAATGTCCTTTTTATTTGGCCAGCGGTTTACCTGAGGGCCACACAAAACCGCAGCACTGCGGCTCGCACTTCTGTTCCTGCAGGTGCTGCAAGCCTGGCCTATATATACAGTGGGGGAAATAAATATTGAACACCTCACCATTTTTCTCAGAAAACATATTTCTAAATGTGCGGTTGACTTGAAATTGTCACCAGATGTTGATGACAACAAAAGAAGTTTATATATGCAAAGAAACCAATGTTAATTAGTTTACAAATGAAGTCACGTGTAATAAGATGAAATGATGCAGGGAAAAGTATTAAACAAATGAAGAAAGGAAAGTGTAGAAAGGAAGTGAAAGCCCAGACAGCGGCTGAAATCTCTCAGTAGTTTTTCAGCAATGAATTTTAGCAGCTTCAGTCCAACATCAACAGGAGGATGAAGATGAAACCTGGGTGGACATTTCGGCAAGACAATGATCCAAAACACAGCCAAGGAAATCGATTCATTCTCCAACATAGGCTTATTCTGAAAATGTACCCCTATATACATTTCTGGAGAGCGCCAAATACATCACAGGAGATGTGTTTTGTTTTTTTTGTTGCAGCTTTTGTGTTCGCGAATCCACCAGAGGCCGCTGTGTACGCTTTTTCAGATGTCAAATTTGTCTTGCGAGTGCCATTTGTGCATGATGTTCTCATGTTAATCCACCAGAGGCCGCTTTCGACTGGCTGTCAAATGACTGACCGATCGACTGACCGTTCTTCGCCGCACTTGAACCGTGTCATCGTGGTCAACTCCTCTCTGTGTCTCAAGTCTGCCAACATATGCTGCAAGCCACTGGACAAATTGGTAACAGCAGGAAAGTCATCCATACGGAGTTTAAGCTAAGCGTGAAAAGGAACGGCGTCTCCGTAGCATTCGTTTTAAAGACAAAATGGAGTCATACGTTCTTCTGGCTATATAATTTGCGATCTTCAAAAATGTTTATAGAGCTACGGTTTCAGAATGAATGTTAAGATATGAACAAAAGCAAGTGATGCAACAAAGTTTGATTTAAAAAAAAATCTTGAATGATTATTAAAATCTTTATAATCATAAAAATAATACAATTAATTTACAAAATTAATTAGTGTAAAAACTTTTGATTATATTAAAGATATGACGTGGTTCTGAAAATTCCTAGCTCTATGTTTATCCGCTTGATTTTATGTTTGGTTTCCTTTGACCACCCCCTGTCGTTTTAACGAACATCACAAAGGCGAACGCATCATGTATAAAAGCTTTGTCTGTTTCGTGAGGTGCGCGCACAGTCAGCGGAGATGCGAGATGCGGCGCCAGGCAAAAGTATAAATCAGCTTTCAGTCTCACAATTTTTTTTTCCTTTTCTGAATGCCTTAATTACACCATCATCATGTTTTTATTTATCATTTCAGCAAATATGATTGTAAAAACAATTATTAATTGTACTCTCTGAGTAGTTTACCAAACCATGGCGCTACTGAGAAACCTGGAAATGTGAATAGGGTCCATATCCCTTTATTTGGCAAGCGGTTTACCTGAGGGCCATGCAAAACCCCAGCACTGCGGATCACACTTCTGTTCCTGCAGGTGCTGCAAGCCTGGCCTATATAGTATATATCACACAATGACATGCCATCTAACAGTGTGTTATACCCGCAGTGTCCCGCTGAGATTCATGAGCCACAACACATGCTCATCTGTAAAAGACCAGCAGAATGTAACTGGTTTAGTGTGTGTTGCTGAGAACCTTGTATTCCTTACGTTGTCAGGACCGAATGTCCCCACAAATATATCAATAACTCTACTTTTGAACATCTTTTGGTCCTTATAAGGAAAACAGCACAACAAATCACACAGATTTAAGTCTTTTGAAAGTGTTGAAATGCAGATTGTTTCACGTGGGGGTTGTGTTAGTCCATTTAAAGCCTAGCTTTTCAGTTTAAAGTGCTAAAAGTTATAGTTTTGTATGAGGATTATCTGGTTGGACAACACGTGTACGTGTATTGAACAGTGTTTGAACACAGAGCTTATTACAGCTTTTTTCAATTGTTTACACACATTTTCTGTAAGCAGATCTCATATTGTCAGAACTCTACACACAAATCTACGTTCAAAACAGTGTGATTTCTTCTCAAAATGGTATTTTGTTTTCAAATGACACACACAAGCCATCACATGAATAGACATTTATAAGAACAGTTGAACACCCCTAGTAGCAAAGAATTCTGGCCCAGATTTGGCAAAAAGCTGGCACAGCAGGCATTCATCCGGCACTGGCATACAGCATGTGGGCCAAACATGGCCCAGATTTGGCAGAGGTGGCACCGTTTTTAAGGCGGCACACAAGATTTGGGCCAGATGAAAAACGTAGTATTTGGCCCAGATTTAAAAATTTGATAAGTGGGCCATGTGAGTTTGGCCAGTCTTGACCCACATTTAAAATACACTAAAATCATTTTTGAGTAAAGAAAAAAAATTCTACCAATCAGGTCACTTTGAGAAAAAGCGTGCCCATAGTGTGCCTAAAGCGCATCACTCCATGGGTTTATCAATTTCATTGCAATCGTGACACACCAACCTATCTGGCCCAGTTCAGGCCCAGTTATGAGTTATTAACTTGGCTGAGACTTGGCCCAGATATGGTCTGTGTTTGGCTTTTGTCTGGAAGCCAGATTTGGTCCAGTCATGTACCGTAATTCACTGCGGCATGTGGGCCAAGCAAAACCTGATTGTGTGGGCCAGAGCTGGGCCAGAGAAATTTTGCTATGTGGGACTGATGTGCTGAATGTAAAACAGTCTGACCATTCATCATAATGACTTACTGTCTTTTTTGTTCAGTGTTACACTTACTACAGACAGACAGTACATAGGCCTACAGAAGTGCACTGTAAAATATTTCAGAATATTGTTTTATACAAAACACACAAATACCAAATACATTTTACTGTATTTTCCCCACAAAAACTGTGTACACAGTGTTCGTCCCAACCAACACAAAGTTGCAGATAACGTGGTCTACATGTACCATCAACAGAAGTATTTACAGAACACAGTTACAGAAAAAAGAATAAAAATGACAGCTATACTGCATCCTCTTTTCTGTTTTGGTCTGGCCAAGCAGCGGGGGAAATGTCACCTCGCATGGTGAATCCATCCATGAAAACCATCAACTGCTATAGCTTGGAGATGGGGTATACGTGTGTGTGGATTTCGGTCATACACTTTACATCTCCAGGCAGAAAAAAAACATCCTCAATAGGTTTGAAGAATGGATAATATGGAGGGAGATAAACCACTAAAAATTGTGGGTGGGAAGTGAACCAGTGATGATCCAGATGAGCTCTGATTTCTAAATTGAAATTCTGTGAGACAAGTGTTTACTCATGTGATGAGTTAGTATGTAAAGTAAGGCAACTGACTTTACAATTGTGAATGACAGTGTGTTCCTTGTGAAAACAAAAGATTTTCTGCATGAAAATTGTGTAAAATGCAGAGAATTGTGTGTAGTGTTTTCAAAAAAGTGTGTTGTAAACCTGCAATTTGAGTGTAAAGCAGGAATTGTGCTTGTAGTTTAGCAGAATTGGTTTAGGGGGTTGGTGCATCAGTCACATGTTGTAGAAATTGTGTCTGTAGTACAAGTACAGTTTTTCTTGTTTGCTTTGATGCAGCCGTCAACTGAAACTCCACATTTTCAAAACAGTTAACACACAGGCCTAAACAGCGGCACTCATGGTCAAAATGAAACATTATGCTTGCAAAATGCACATACCATGTCAAAACATTAAAAATATGCAACAAAAGCTAGTTTTACCTTCAAACAACACAACTTGCAAACAAGTATATGAGCTCTTTCAATTAATCATTAGACAATGGACAACAAAAAACAAAATACAGATCTCAATGTGAATTCTATTTGGGCTGTCAAATTGGCCTTTTTGCAAAGAATTGGATCAAGAATAAGAAATGCTTTGATTAAACTTATATTGAATTCATGACATTTTTCAAACTGTGGCTGAAAACTAAAATACCGTAAAAAAAATAAAAAATAAAAATAAAATTTAAAAAAGAAAAAAGTAGCAGAAAGAAGCAGAAAAAATAAAAAAACTAATAAAATATTGTAAATATTAGAGAAAACACATGTAAACCAATATACAGTCAAATATATTGGGAGTATAGGAAATAGCCACTATTGACCTCCTCCATCCATGCTGGCACAGAACAACACAGACCTTCTACCATTTTAATGTTTGCAGACTGATTGCTAAGTGAAGATTTGTGTAAAGTAGTGTCAAACCGGTGCTTCATTGAATTCACGCTGATCTTGGTGGTTTCTAATGGTTAGGAATGGATGGTTTCAGTTTGGTTACCATAACTAAAACAATGAAGTTTGGACTGCTTGAATGACATCCGTGTTAACTGTTTTGAAAAATTGTGGGGAAAATGTGTCAACCCAATGAGAAAGGGTTTACACATTTGCAATACCGGTCTTCTGCTCTGCTGGGATAGTGATAATAAAAATGAAGTGGAACTTAGTTTCTTTAACCAGGTCAAAGCAAACAAGAAAAACTGTAATTGTGTGTAAACAACCAAGAAAAACTGTAAAAGTCTTTTTTTTTTTTTTCAAAAAATAATCAAAATTATTCAAACACCACACTCAATTTGCAGAATCCCTAGATTGTTTACAAAATGACACACTTCAGTCTAGGGCTGCACAATTCTGGCTAAAATGTGAATCACAATTTTTTTTTTTTTGTTTAAAATTGGTCATAGGCAATCGGGGGCTTTGTTATGACAAGCAAGTAACCTCACAATCCTTATCTGTGTCTAAGGTGTCGAAATGTGTGTAGAGTTTTACAAATCACTGTGTGTAATGTTTTGCTAAAAGAGTGAAGCAGACATCGTGTGTGATGTTGTGCAAATCTGTGGAGGTTTTTTGCTCCTTGAAGTAGAATTGTGCAAATTGTGTGGACATTTTTATTTTAGAGTGTAAACAATCGTAAAAAACTGTATATGCAATCTTCGAAAAGCCTATGGGATTTTATCAAGGGAACCCGTTTTAGCTAGCAGCCGATTAGCCTACAAGGTGATGTCATAGTTCCTCCGCTCTATTTATGATTGTGTTATGTTTATGTGTGTGCGTATGTGCATGCATGAATTATTATATCATTATGCCTAATAATATTGTGTGTGTGTGTGTGTGTCCATGCTTACGTGTGTATGTGTATGTGTATCTTCATGTGTATGTGTGTGCGCATGCATTATTATACCTTATATTTATTATTGTTAGCCACAGCCATATCACCCTGCATTCCAAGACCGGTTACTCACTGAAGCTAAGCAGGGCTGAGCCTGGTCAGTACCTGGATGGGAGACCACTAGGGAACACTGGGTTGCTGTTGGAAGTGGTATTAGTGAGGCCAGCAGGAGGCGCTGAACCTGTGGTCTGTGTGAGTCCTAATGCCCCAGTAAAAGTGAAGGGGACACTATACTGTCAGTGGGCACCGTCTTTCGGATGAGACGTTAAACCGAGGTCCTGACTCTCTGTGGTCATTAAAAATCCCATGGCACTTCTCGTGAAAGAGCAGGGGTGTAACCCCGGTGTCCTGGCCAAAGTCCCTCTATCGGCACTTACGATCATGGCCTCCCAATCATCCCCTTCCACCGAATTGGCTCTGTCACTGTCTCTCCACTCCACCAATAGCTGGTGTGTGGTGAGCGCACTGGTGCCGTTGTCCTGTGGCTGCCGCCGCATCATCCAAGTGGATGCTGCACACTGGTGATGGTGTGGAGAGACCCCCCTCAAGATTGTAAAGCGCTTTGGGTGTATGGCCATACACAAGAAATGCGCTATATAAATAAATACACATACACATTGTGTTATGTGGGTCTGAACTGTATGTGTGTGTGTGCGCGCTTATGTGTGTGCATTCAGGACTTCAATATCTCAAAAACATGCAGATAAAACCTTATCATTCCTTAGTGCCAACATATGTCTGTGTATACTTATATTTTTTTAGAAACAGAAATTGGGAAAGAAATATATGGAGGCTAATAATTCAGAAAGGCTAATAATTCTGCCTCCAACTGTACAGTAGGGTTTTGTTTGGGAATGTTCTGGAATAGTGCTGGAGTTAAAGCGGGTGCTGGCGCTGGTGCTTCTGTTCACCTTGAAGCTCTTGAAGTTCGCAAAAATTCACGTTAGACCCCCTGATGAGAGCCTCGGGCTGTTCGTGAACAACTCAAGCATGCCTGCTAATATATTATTCAGGAGTCTTATGAAATTAGTATTTTGGCAAACAGGATCTGAAACTGAGAAGCAGCTCTTGTGGTTAGGGTGTCTGAAAAATAAGACTTTTATGATGCATGTTTGCGTTTTGTCGATAAAGCACCGCGCTAAAATACTCTGACAGTGCTGTTATTGCATCTACAAGGACACAGCAAGATGAATTATGTTGTGCTTTTTGAGTTCGGAGTCTGTTAGAGAGTAAAACAACAAATAGACAACACTAAAAGGTGGATTCATAAACAAGTTAGAGAGTCAAGTAAGTCACTGATCAGTCTGGACTGATGAATCATCAGTGAATCAGTCTAATGTGCCACTGTGAATCAGTCAGAGTGATTCTTGAGTGATTCATCAGATCACAAGCCACTGCTTTTATGAAGTGTGAGTTTGAAGCTTTTGGCTGATTGTTCATACTGTATAACTAACAGACAGTCACTAAAGCTGCTGTGTGTGCATGATAGCATGAATACTATAATAAAGCGCTTAAAAAAATTTCAATTAAAATAATTATATATAATATATATGTATTTATTTATATACAGTTGAGGTTAAAATTATTAGCATCCCTCTCATTTTTTTCTCTCCTTTTTTAAATATTTCCCAAATGATGTTTTATATGTGAAGTGGTATGCTGACAACGGAGTGCCACAAGAATGGTCAGGCAAGCAATGGTCAGATGTACACAGGAAATCCAAAGTCGTAGTCATAAAACAGACAGATGGTCAAAAGGCAGGCAGCAAGCAACCTAAACAAAACAAAGCCAGGGGCAAAAACAAGACAAGGAAAACCCTGTCGTAATGTCCACAAAAGCAGTACAACAAGACTCAGCATCGATGTGTGTGTGTGTGTACATGTTTTTGTGACATATCAGGACACAAATCTGTATAATGACATGGGTATGACAGAAATATTACAGAAAGGAGGTGAAATTTGAGGGCATTGGTGACGTCCTCATTTAGTAAAAGGCTTAAAAATCACACAGGATGAGTTTTTTCTGTACACTGTCTCCTCTGATGGTTGGGTTTATGGGTAGGTTGGGGTGAGAGCAATACAATATACAGTTTTAACAGTAAAAAATTTATGGAAACCTATGTAATGTAGCCACTTTTCTCAAAAACAAACGTGTATGTGTGTGTGTGTGTGTGTGTGTGTGTGTGTGTGTGTGTGTGTGTGTGTGTGTGTGTGTGTGTGTGTGTGTGTGTGTGCGCGTGCGCGTGCGCACTGTTTACCTAGTACTGTAATCAGTCCATGAGCAGCTTCAGCTGTGAGTGTTTGCTATCTGACAGAATAAGGAACCGGTGTGTGTGCACTGCATGACTGGAGCTTGTAGTCCATATAAACAAAAACATTGTAGTTCTGTGCGATCTGTGTATATATATATACTTCCATCAAAAATGACAGTTTTTATCAGGCTCCTGTGCGTAGGTTCAGTAATTTCAAGTTTATGGCAAAGAATACACTCTTTTAAAGGTCTTTAAAATGAAATAACTCAACATAAACACAAGAGTCGGACAAAAATCCTCATTTTCAATGGAAATTTCAGACAGCACTTTGACACATATTTTACTTTGATGCACTTTATATATATATATATATATATATATATATATATATATATATATATATATATATATATATATATATATATATATAACATAGATTTAAAATGATATAAATATAACACATAATATTAAAAGTCCATAGTAATACATGTTATAAAAATCCCGAAAATGAAAGAGCTAATACCTTTGTGTGAATTTCAATTGAATTACATTTCTTGACATTTACATGCTCCTGTTTGCCGCCTCATGTCAGATCCAGGACTGAAATTATCATTTAAAAGGCATCTGAGTTCAATTCAGCGCGGCACACAACCCTGTAATCCACACCTCCTGTCTGCTCTCCCCTCATTTTCTCCGACTTTTCCCATTTCTTGCTCCAAACAGCCGGCCGTTGCTTTGCATCTTGTCCTTATAGCTGTCCATTTGAAGCACTTCGCATGTCCTCCCATCACACTCCATCTTTAGCCTTCTCAAATTCTCTTTCATCCTCTTTCTGTCCATTTTCTGTTCCTCCTCTCGGTCTGAACAGCAGGAGGAGTGCGGCGGATTAAAGCTCAAGTTCATCCAGGTTTTTTCTGCTGCTCCAGAAACAGAGCCGTCTAAAGCTGCAGGATTTACCTCAGATGTTTCATCAGATATACGCTGAAGTCATTCTGGAAACTGTGTCATGATTTACTCAAACACACCTTATTTAAAGCCCTATTGACCTTCAGGATATTCTTTCTGCTGTCGAACATTAAAGGTTTCTAATAATCTCCATAGCTCCGTTTACTGTAAAGCAAAGCCACTTTTACTGTCAAGACTCAAAATGCTTGAGTTTATATCTTAAAAGCACAACAGTATGCTTTTATTTCATGTAAAAAAGGGAACATTTACATGCGCTGGATGCCTTTGTTATTTATTAATCTGTGTGAAATGCTTGGCTTATACCAATTCAAGGGGGGCATTTACTTTTTCACAAAACATTTTTGTTATTTAATTCTCAAAATTCTCGAGTTCATATCATAAAGGCTCAACTGTAATTTTTTATTTCATATAAAAAAAGCAGATAGAAATTTTCTTAGATGTCTGTTTTTGTTTTTTGTTTTATATGGTGGAAATGCTTGTTATACCAATTTCTGGGGGGCATTTACTTTTTCAAAAAACATTTTTGTTCGAGTTTTTGCATATTAAGTGCTGTCAGTTTTTAATATAGTCAGGAATTACTCTAATAAGGTGAAATGCCGGTCTATAACCCCTTCATCGGGGGCGTTTACTTTTTCACAAAACATTTTCGTTATGCAATCCTCAAAAAGCTTGAGTTAATATCCTAAAAGCATAACTGTACGCTTTTATTTCATAAAAAAAAAAAGTGCTTTAACATTTCCTGGATGCCTTTGTTATTTATTAATATGGTTGAAATGCTTGGCCTATAGCAATTTATGGGGGGCATTTACTTTTTCACAAAATGTTGTTGTTCGAGTTCTTACATATTATGTGCTGTCAGTGCTTAATATGGTCAGGAATTACTTAAATATGATAAAACGCCAGTCTATAACTCATTTATGGGGGGCATTTACTTTTTCACAAAACATTTTCATCATGCACTCCTCAAAATGCTTGATCTTAAAGGCTCAACTGTAAACTTTTATTTAATAAAAAAAGCAGATAGAACTTTTCCTAGATGTCTATGAAATTGTTTTAATATGGTTGAAATGCTTGTATTATACCAATTTATGGGGGGCATTTACTTTTTCACACAACATTTTTGTTCGAGTTCTTACATATTAAGTGCTGTCAGTTTTTAATATAGTCAGGAATTACTCAAATAAGGTGAAATGCCAGTCTGTTACCCCTTTATGGGGGACATTTACGTTTTTTACAAAGCATTTTCGTTATGCAATCCTCAAAATGCTTAAATTAATATGCTCAAAGCATAACTGTAGACTTTATTTAATGTAAAAAAGTGGACTGAACGTTGGATACCTATAGTTTTCTTACTATTATGGGTGGAATGCTATAATTTTAAATGCATTCATGTTTGTTCACATTTTGAGTGAACAAACGCTTTAAATGAGTCTGAAGTCTGTAGTTATACGTTTTTGAGATTTTTAATGATTTTTCACTTCTTAAAGAGCCCATATTATGGGTTTTTGAAAATTCCCCTCCATGTAGTGTGTAACACAGCTCTAAGTGAAGTAAAGTATCCAGCTAAGGCTTAAATCTGTAAGAATACAGTGTTTAAAACGGTTGATTCATCTATAAAAGAGTCGACTCATAGTGCTTCAAACGAGTCACCTTGATACCGATTCATTAGGTGTTTCGCCATGACGTACGAACGAAACCAAGTTATTCACGTGCACGCGCAAACCCGGGAGATTTCAAACCTGAGGCCCCGCCCTCTGACGCAGAAACCCAGACACACACACACCCACACCCACAAACACACACACACACAAACATGCCGGTCGACTGAAGTCACACTGCAGATGGATATATTGAGTCTCTACCCAAAGATGAAACCTCAGCATTATAGCCAAGCAGTTGGAAACTACTGGAAACTTCTGGAAACTACATGCTACAAAGAATACTTCATCAGCGTTTGTTAAAGGAAGGATCAGTAAAGAGTAACTTAATGCTGGACGTCAGGATGGATTTTTCTTCCTCCATTTCTCAAGTGTAAGTACGTGCGCTTAAAGTTGCCTCGTTGACTCTAGCTTGTAAATGTATTTAGTTGTGATTTGTTACTTGTAACCGCGTGTACTGTATCAGGTTAACTGGCTATATTCTCTTATCGCGTGCAAAGTCACGTTAAAAACGCGACGCGTGCTGCTTTGTTAACGGAGCTCCGTGGACGGGGAGTAGTGTGTGTATCTGTGTGTGCGTGTGCGCGCGCTGTCGTCCGGAGGTGTGTGTGTTTGTGTGTGTGTGTGTGTGTGTGTGTGTGTGTGTGTGTGTGTGTGCGCGCGCGTTGTCGTCCGGAGCAGGGTTAAGTGCGTGTGTGTGTTTGTGCAATATGTGTGTGTGTGTCTGTAAAAAAGAGCAGAGTGAGAAGCTAGGAGATCTCCTCAACTGTTTTTGGAGTTTTTGCTCAATAAAATAGTTAGTCGTCTGAATTTTCAAGTCCATAGTCTGTATTTACATTGACCCACTGGCAGCTAAAATCCACGCCTACACTATCGAGCGTGCATGAACTGTGATTACTTATATATTGCTGATTAGCTGTTTGGCTTTTCACTCTCTGACTGAAGGCAGTCGACCAATCGTGACAGACTGTCATCGGTCCAATCAGCGCAGATTAGCTTCGCGCTAAGGAGGGGTTTGGGAACAAATGAATCACTGGACGATTCATACGGGAGTCGCTGGGATAATTAGGTAAAAATAAATGCAGATTATAAGACCATGAAAGTGTTTTTTTTGACCTTGCATGCATATTAAACTGTTGTTGGAGACCCTTACAACCAAGATATGACCCTATTTCATGTATAATATGGGCTCTTTAAAATATGTCCAATTTTATATTTGCAAGCCATCAGATGTTCAATTTTAAATGAAAAAAAAAACTCTTAATTTGTCTGAAATATGAGTGAATGTTTATTTATGATTGAACAAACCCTTTAAATCAGTCTGAAATCTGTTGTTTTGTTTTCCTGAAATGTGCATTTCGATGTTTACCTGTGATCAAATGTTCATTTTTGAGTGAACAAACCCTTTAAATGAGTCTGGTATTGGTAGTTTTATGTTTGCAAGAATCTATATCTAAAATCTGTATATTTTTGTGAGAAAGTCTTTACTTTTGACTGAATGAATGCTTAAAATATGTCAGATTTTACTCATTAAATTTACCTGAGATGTGCAGTTTGATGTTTGAGTGAACTAACCCTTTAAATGAGTCTGTAATTTTATATTTGTGATAAATTTTTTATTTTTGGCTGAATGATTTTTTAAAATATGTCCGATTTTATATTTGCAAATCAACAAATGTTCACTTTTAAATGAACAAGCTTGTTAAATCTGCCTGAAATTTGAGCAAATGTTCATTTTTGAGTGAACAAACCCTTTAAATGACTCTAAAGAATATAATTTTATGTTTGCGAGACAAGTTTTAGGATTTTTAACTGAATGAATCTTTAAAATATGTCCAGATTTATATTTTCAAGCCAACAAATGATCATTTTTAAATAAACAAATTCATTTAATTCGCCTGAAATGTGCAGTTTGATGTTTACCTGTGAGCAAATGTTCATTTTTGAGTGAACGAGCCCTTTAAATGAGTCTGAAGTCTGTAGTTTTTTATTTGTGAGAATTTTTTAATGATTTTTTGGCAAAATGAATCCTCAAAATATGTCTAATTTTATATTTGCAAGCCAACAAATGTTAATTTTTAAATGCACAAACTCTTTAAATTTGTTTGAAATATGAGCTAATGTTTATTTTTGAGTGAACAAACCCTTTAAATCAGTTTGAAATCTATATTTTGTTTGCCTGAAATGTGCGTTTTGATGTTTACCTGTAATCAAATGTTCATTTTTTGAGTAAACAAATCCTTTAAATGACTCTGAAGTATATAATTTTATGTTTGCAAGACTCTAGAATCTGTATATTTATTTGTGAGAAAGTCTTTATTTGAACTGAATGAATCCTAAAAAAATGCCCAAATTTATATTTGCAAATCAAAAAAATGTTCATTTTTGGATGAACAAACTCTTTAAATTTACCTGAAATGTGAGTGAATGTTCATTTTTGAGTGAACAAACCCTTTAAACGAGCCTGGAGTATATCATTTTATGTTTGCGGGAAATTTTAGGATTTTTAACTGAATGATTCTTTAAAATATGTCCAGATTTATGTTTGCAAGCCAACAAATGTTCCTTTTTAGATAAACAAATTTATTTAATTTGCCTGAAATGTGCATTTTGATGTCTACCAGTGAGCAAATGTTCATTTTTGAGAAAAAAAAAACCTTTAAATCAGCCTGAAGTCTGTAGTTTTTATGTTTTGGTAATTTTTAAAATAATTTTTAACTGAATTAATCCTTAAAATTTTATATATTTCAATTATTAAAAATGAGCAAATGTTCATTTTTGAGTGAACGAGCCCTTTAAATGAGTCTGAAGTCTGTAGTTTTTTGTTTGTGAGAATTTTTTAATGATTTTTTGGCAAAATGAATCCTCAAAATATGTCTAATTTTATATTTGCAAGCCAATACATGTTCATTTTAAAGTAAACAAACTGATTAAACTTGCCTGAAATGTGCATTTTGATGTTTACCAGTGAGCAAATGTCAATTTTTGAGTGAACAACCCCTTTAAATCAGCCTAAAGTCTGTAGTTTTTTGTTTGTGAGAATTTTTTATCTGTTTTGACTGAAGGAATCCTCAAAATATGTCTAATTTTATATTTGCAAGTCAACAAATGTTCATTTTTAAATGCATAAACTTTTTAAATTTGTTTGAAATATGAGTAAATGTTTATTTTTGAGTGAACAAAACCTCTAAATCAGTCATAAATCTGTAGTTTTGTTTGTGATAATTTCTTTTATGATTTTTGACAAAATGAATCCTTAAAATATGTCCAGATTTATATTTGCAAGCCAACAAATGTTCATTTTTAAAAGAGCAATCTCATTAAACTTGCTTGAAACGTGCATTTTGATGTTTACCAGTGAGCAATTGTTCATTTTTGAGTGAACAAACCTCTTAAAACAGCCTAGAATTTGTAGTTATGTTTGCCTGAAATGTGCATTTTAATCTTTACTTGTGATCAAATGTTTATTTTTGAGTGAACAGACCCTTTAAATCTCTCTGAAACCTGTAGTTTTTCTCGTGTAAAAGTAAGTGAATGTTCATTTGTGAGCATTAAAAAGCAGTGTTTCTGTGAGGCGCTGTAGTCTGCATGATTAGCGTGGGTTTTCTCCGCTTGTGTATTCAGGTCAGATCGCTCTCCATCTGAAGGCCGAGTCTGTATTCAGAGCACTTTTCATTCCTCTGTTCAGTATTTCTCCATTATCGACATAAATTAATCATCAAACGGACAGACATATGAGGCCGTAAAGAAGAGCAAATTCAAGCCGGCAAATTAGCATTGGTGTTTTGGTGACAGGAAGCAGGACCGGCGCTGCAGGTACGCTGACAGGAAGTCGTGTTCGTCTATTTGAGCTATCAGCTGGAGAATCGGCTCAGTTATGAATTATCATCTGTAATGCATGAAGGATTTTCATTCGTGCTGTTTTGTGCTGCTGCTGCTGGGATGGATTGCTGTGTGGGATCTGTGTGTGCTTGCGTGTGTGTGTGTCAGTGTGTGTGTCAGTGTGTGTGTCAGTGTCAGTGTGTGTGTGTGTGTGTGTGTGTGTGTGTGAAATGCACAGAAATGCACTTTAAATTATTAATAGATTTCTGAATACATCATTGACTAAATGTTTTTCTCAGAATTGTATTATATTATTCAGAATTATATGTATTAAAGTTTGTTTCATTTTTTGTTTTAATAAAATTGAATACTAGTATTTGTTAAAGTAGCACTATAGCAAGTGGTTGTACATTTACAGAAGCTAGCAAGCAAGCAAACCAAATAACTAAATAAATAAATGAATGAACAAATAAATAAAATAAATAAATGAAATGAATAAGTAAATGAATAAACAAACAAACAAACATACAAACAAATAAATAAATAAATAAATAAATAAAGGCAAAAAGTAGGTAAATAAATGAATGAATAAATAAAAAATACATAATAACTAAATAAGTATTAATGTAAGTAATGAATAAGTAAATGAATAAACAAAAAAATAAATAATTAAATAAATAAATTAGTGAATGAATGAATGAATTAATTAATAAAATAAATAAAATAAATAAAATAAATAAAATAAATAAGTGAATGAATGAATGGTCAAATAAATAAATGAAATAAATAAATGAATGAATAAATAAATTAATAAACAAATACATAAAAAAACGAATGGATAATTGAATGAATGAATGAATGAATTAATGAATGAATGAATGAATGAAAATAAATAAATGAAATAAATAAATAGTGAATAAATAAATAAATAAATAAATAAATAAAGGCAACAAGCAGGTAAATAAATGAATGAATAAATAAAAAATACATAAAATAAAAAAACATAATGACTAAATAAGTGAATGATTAAATAAATTAACAATTAATTAAATCAAATAAGTAAATTAATTAATAAATCAATTAATAATCAGAATTATTTTATTTTATTATCATTTTTTGTGATTTGTTTATTAATTAATTTTCTTGTCGGCTTAGTCCCTTTATTAATCCGGGGTCGCCACAGCGGAATGAACCGCCAACTTATCCAGCGAGTATTTTTTTATGCAGCGGATGCACTTCCAGCCGCAATCCATCTCTGCGAAACATCCACACACACACTCATACAATTTCGCCTACCCAATTCACCTGTACCGCATGTCTTTGGACTGTGGGGGAAACCGAAGCACCCGGAGGAAACCCACGCCAACGCAGGGAGAACATGCAAACTCCACACAGAAACGCCTGAGCCGAGGCTCGAACCAGTGACCCAGCGACCTTCTTGCTGTGAGGTCGACAGCACTACCTACTGCACCACTGCTTCGCTGTAATTTGTTTATTTTTTTATTATTTTATTGTATTAAATTTTATTATCAGTAGTAGTAGTAGTAGGCACTGCTGTGAATTTTATTTTTTTATTTTTTTTATTAGTTTTATTGTTAATTTATTTTATTTTATTTTTGTTTTGTTTTTAGCATTGTACTTCCCTCTAACTCATTCATTCATTCATTCATTCCTTCATTCATTCATTCATTGTGATCATTATCTATTGGACATTTTATTTCTTCATTATTAAATTATCTATTTTGTTTTGCTTTCTTTTTTATTAATTATGAATTATGCATTGCTTGCAAAAAAAAAAAAAAGTCCTATCACAGGACCATGTTTTATTCTATACGTTTCAATGTCATTGAAAACACAGGTCTTCCCTCACATGATGCCATTATGAGACTTATGCAAATCCCCCATTTCTAATGGTTAGATCGGCATGAACAGAGAAAGCATGCGTTCATTAACCATTCTGGTTAATAAAGAGACTGTGTGCTTGAAAGGTCACTAAAACCTGCATTTATTCATATAAGGGATTGGCCATGTTGCCAATTACAGCTCTAAATGAGCTCCTAACAAGTTAATTGCTTTATTAGCTGCATCACACACACTGACAGCGACTGCGCTCTGAAATTCAACTTACAGCTCACGATTTTATTTTATTTTTTTGTTGTTTTTATTGTGTAGAAAAAATGTTTAAATGTTTTTTGATTGTGGTTATTTTTTTATCTTTTTTTGTTGTGTCTGTTTGTTTGTTTTGTTTAATTTTGTTTTATTTGTTTTCCCTTAATCTTGTGATTACCTCGAATATTATTACTATTATTATTATTACTAGTAGTAATAGGAATAGAGGGCAATGTATTATAGACATGCATTATTGATAGATGGATGGGTGGATGGATAGATAGATTCACTCTCTATTTATTTATTCATTCATTGTTTATTATTTCATGCATTTTCATTCTTTCATTCACTTGCTCACTCACTCATTCATTCATTCATTCATTCATTCACATACTCACTTATTAATTTGTTAATTCATTTAGTTTCTCATTCACTTGCACACACACTCACTCATCCATCCATCCATCCATCCATCCATCCATCCATCAATCCATTCATTTACTTGCTCACACACTCTCTCATTCATTTGTTCCCTCACTTACTCATCCACTCAGTCAATCATTCATTCCTTCATTCATTTATTAACTCTCTTATTCATTCACTCACTCAGTCACCTATTCATTTAGTAATTAATTGATTCATTCATTGTTTTATTAATGAATGAATGAATGAATGAATAAATTAACTCAGTTATTAATTCACTTACTCACTTATTCAATCATTCACTCACTCACTTATTCACTCACTCACTAACTTATTAATTTATTAATTCATTTATTTATTCATCCATTGTTTCATTATTGAATACATTTATTATATAAATTTATTTATAATTATTATAAAATTTATTATATAAATTAATCCATTCTTTTAATTCATTGATTCATTCATTCATTCATTCATTCAATTATTAATTTGTTAATTAATTTAGTTTCTCATTCACTTGCACACTCACTCGTCCACCCATCCATCCATCCATCCATCCATCCATCCATCCATTCATTCTCTTGCTCAAACACTTTCTTATTAAATTGGTCCCCTTACTTACTCATCCACCCAGTCAATCATTCATTCCTTCATTTATTCATTACCTCTCTTATTCATTCACTCACTCAGTCACCTATTCATTCAGTAATTAATTGATTAATTCATTGTTTTATTAAGGAATGAATGAATGAATTAATTAACTCAGTTATTAATTCACTTACTCACTTATTCAATCATTCACTCACTCACTTATTCACTCACTCACTAACTTATTCATTTATTAATTCATTTATTTATTCATCCATTTTTTCATTATTGAATACATGTATTATATAAATTTATTTATAATTATTATATAATTTATTATATGAATTAATCCATTCTTTCATTCATTCATTCATTCACTCACTCATTCACTCACTCATTCACTCACTCACTCACTCACTCACTCACTCACTCACTCACTCACTCACTCATTAATTCACTCTCTAACTTATTTTTTTAATTCATTGATTGATTCATTAATTCATCCATTCATTGTTTCATTAATAAATAAATAAATCATATAATTAAATAAATCACTTGTTGATTCACTCATATACTGAAGTATCCATAAAGTAACTAACTCACTTAATAAGTTGCTTACTAACCTATTCATTTATTGACTAATTCATTATTTAATTAATTCATTGTTTCATTAATGAATGAATGTATCAATCAATTAAATCCCTTATTGATTCACTCACTCACTTATTCATTCACTCACTAACTTATTCATTTATTAATTGATTCATTCATTCGTTCATTCATTGTTTTATTAATTAATTAATTAAATCACTTATTCATTCATTCATTCATTCATTCACTCACTCACTCACTGAATTACTCATTCACTTATTCAATTGTTCACATACTTGCTTTTACATTCACTCACTTACTCATTCACTCAGTCATTGACCTTCTCATCCATTCATCATTCATTCACTCGCTCACTTGCTCATTCATTCGCTCACTCAGTGAGCTCACACACACTCATTCATCATTTAGTGTTTTATATTATTATATTTGTATATATTGATTGATTGATTGATTCATTCATTGATTGATTGATTGATTGATTGATTCATTCATTCATTCATTAACACTCATTCATAGTGTATTCTATAATATCATTATGCAATTGCCAATTACAACGCCTAAATGAGCTCCTAACAAGTTAATATGTTAATTATCAGCGCCACACTTCCAACATCCAATCAAAACAACAACAAAAACAGGATGTTAAAGGAGAAACATTAGACACGAGTCTCCATCCCGGCCCTTCGTCAACCAAGACGAAGAGGTGACTTTCAATTAACTCAACTACAGTAATTAATCAGTTACCAGTAATGAAAACAGTAAACAGTGTATCCCGTCAGCGGCCGCTCTGCATTAGCATCTCATTTAGATATGCTGCTCCGCAATATTTCCCCTTCTGTCTCCATCCGTCCTCCATCTTTCCCACTTTGGGGATGGAGATGATGGGAGCAGATTTATGGGGATCGACAGGCTTTTAGAGCAGCTCTTGGAAAGGCTTGAAAAGGTAAATTGGAGGTGTGTGTGTGTGTGAGCAGATCACGCTGCTTTAAGAGACGCGCCAATTTCTTCTTCTTTCTGATGAAGAGGGAAGATGCTTGATGATCAGGTTAAAGACTAAACACACTTTGGCTTGAGCTTAAACTGGAGCACACCTGCTGACACACATACCCATGCGCGCACACACACATGCATGTGCGCTTACACGCACACAGAGCTGGTACAGCAGACACATGCACATGCCGAGGAGTATTATTGTTAATATCTACCTAATTTCTTATATCTATGCTAGAATCCTGCTAGCAACATATCAATTCATACTAAAAACATACTAACAACATACTAGTTCATACTAGAAACATACTAACAACATACCAGTTCATACTAGAAACATACTAATTACATATCAATTCATGCTAGACACATACTAATTACATACCAATCCTTACTAGACATATACTAATTACATATCAATCCATACTAGACATATACTAACGACAAACCAATCCATACTAGAAACATACTAACAGCATACCAACTTATACTAGAAACATACTAACGGTATGCCAATCCATACTAGAAACATACTAACAACGTACCAATTTATACTAGAAACATACTAATTACATATCAATTCATACTACACGTATACTAAATACATACCAATTCATACAAACAAAAAACAGTTACATATCAATTCATACTACACACATACTAATTACATCAGTTATATTAGAAACATACTAATTACATATCAATTCATACTAGAAACATACTAATGACATGCCAATTCATTCTAGAAGCATACTAATGACAAGCCTAAACATACTAGAAACATACTAACAACATACCAATTCATACTAGAAACATACTACCGACATGCCAATCCATACTAGAAACATACTAACAGCATAACAATTCATACTAGAAACATACTAACGGCATACCAATTCATACTAGAAACATACTAACGGCATATCAATTCATACTAGAAACATACTAACGACATGCCAATTCATTGTAGAAACATACTAACAACATACCAATTCATACTAGAAACATACTAACGACATACCAATTTATACTAGAAACATACTAATGACATGCCTATACATACTAGAAACATACTAACAACATGCCAATTCATACTAGAAACATAATAACAACATGGCAATTCTTACTAGAAACATACTAATGACATGTCAATACATACTAGAAACATACTAACACCATGCTAATACATACTAGAAACATGCTAATCACATGCCAATAAATACTAGAAACATACTAACAACATGCCAATTCATACTAGAAACATACTAACAACATGGCAAGCTATATTAAAAACATACTAACGACTTGCCAATTCATACTAGAAATATACTTATTACTTACCTGTTCATACTACAAACATACTGACTAGAAACAAACTAATGGCATACAATTTATACTTGAAACATACTAACGCCATACCAGTCCATACCAGAAACATACCAATGACATGCAAATCCATGCTAGAAACATACTAATGAATTGTCAATCCATACTAGAAATATACTAATGACTTGCAAATTCATACTAGAAACATACTAAGTACATACCAATTCATACTAAAACATAATAATGGCATGCTAATCCATACTAGAAATATACAATACTAATGACAAGCCAATCCATTCTAGAAACATACGTATGACATACCAATTCATACTACATATTAATTATATACTGATTCATACTAGAACGACATATCAATCCATACTAGAAACATACTACTGACACACCAATCCATACTAGAAACATACTAATGACTTGCCAATCCATACTAGAAATATACTAACGACAAGCCAATCCATACTAGAAACATACGTATAACATACCAATTCATACTACAAACATTCTAATTACATACTGATTCATACTAGAACGACATACCAATCCATACTAGAAACATACTAATGACACACCAATTATAACTAGAAACATACTAATGACATACCAATTCATAGAAACATACAAATTTTATACCAGTTCATAATACAAACATACTAAGTACAATTATGCTAATGACATACCAATTTATAGAAACATAGTAACGGCATACCAATCCATACTAACAAATATACTAATCATACTAGCAACATGCTTATTCATGCTATAGTCATTCTAACAACATGTTAATCTATGTCGGAATCATGCTAACAACATGCTAATTCATGATAGAAACATGCTACCAACATGTTAATTCATGCTAGAATTATGCTACCTGTACTTGTGCAATGACAATGAAGTTGTATCTAATCTAATCTAACAACATGCTAATTCATGCTAGAATTATGTTACAACACGCTAATCCATGTTGGAATTATGATAATAACAAGCCAATAACTACTTGTACATGTGTAATGACAATAAAGTTTAATCTAATCTAATCTAACAATATGTTAATTGATGTAAGAAACATGCTAACAACAGGCTGATTCGTGTTGGAATCATGCTATTAACATGGTAATTCATGCTAGAAACATGCTAATTCATGCTAGAATCATGCTGCTTGTACATGTGTAATGAAAATGAATCTAACAATATGCTAATTCATGCTAGAATCATGTTAACAACATGCTAATCCATGTCGGAATCTTGCTAACAACATGCTAATTCATTCTATAAACATGTTAGCAACATGCAAATGTTTGCTAGAAACATGCCAACAACATGCTAATTCATGCTAGAATCATGCTATTTGTACATGTGTAATGACAATAAAGTTGAATCTAATCAAATCTCATTTTACAACATGCTAATTTATCCTAGAATCATGTTAACAAAATGCTAATTTATGCTGGAATCATGCTAACAACATGCTTATTCATACAAGAAACATGCTCACAACATGTTAACTCATGCAAGAAACATTAACAACAAGCTAGGTCATGTTGGAATCATGTTAACAACATGCTAGAAGCATGCTAGCAACATGCTTTTTTGCTTGAAACATGCTAACAACATGCTAATTCATGCCGGGATCATGCTACTTGTACATGTGTAATGACAACAAAGTTGAATCTAATAAAATCTAATCTAACTACATGCTAATTTATGCTAGAATCATGCTAACAACATGCTAATTCATGCAAGAAACATGCTCACAACATGTTAACTCATGCAAGAAACATTAACAACAAGCTAATTCATGTTGGAATCATGTTAATGACATGCTAATTCATGTTAGAAACATGCTACCAACATGCTAATTCATGTTAGAAACATGCTACCAACATGGTAATTCATATTAGAAAAATGCTACTTGTATTGACATGACAATAAAGATTAATCTAATCAAATCTAATCTAACAAAATGCTAATTCATGCTAGAATCATGCTAGCAACTTACTAATTCATGTTGGAATCATGTTAACAACATGCTAGCGACATGCTTTTTTTGCTATATCATGCTAACAACATGCTTATTTATGCTAAAGTCATGCTACAATTGTGCTAATCCATGCTAGTACCATGCCATTTTTAACCACAGACACAGGGATCAACAATAAAGCTTTTTACTGGCTTGCTTCAGTCTTTAAAGAGCTTACATTGTTGACTGCAGGGATCTTAAACATTCTTTTAGACAACTTGATACTTTTTCAAACTAAATAAGCTACTTCCAGTGACACAAGAAGCATGAAGGTCTCTGGTTTGAGTCCTGGCGTGGCCAGTTTGGATTTCCTTGTGGACTTTGCATGTCCCGCCCATGTTGACATGGGTTTCCCTTGGTGCATATCCGGCTATTTAATGTATACGAAAACCCAGCATGTTCAGCACACACTACATATTTCAGTAGTGCATTATCAGTATGTTGTTCTTCATGCTCTCATGCTTCATTGATGAGCGCTGCAGGTCTCAGTATTAGTTTGATCCTTCCTTCCAGAAGCTCAGCCGGCAGCTGATGGTCATTTGAGCTGATGGTGGAGGTGTGTATCAGTGGACAGATGGAGTAAAGCAATGACGGAGGCGTCAGTAAAGCCTCATGATTCTCCTCTCAAGGCCAGAACGTTAACACTCACCCACACACTTCACAACTCTCGGCCTCTTATATAAGCTCAATTCATGCTCGTGTTTTTTTAATGATTTCACTCAATAATCAGACAAACAGACAAGGCGCTGGTTGCAGATTGTCTGTGCGTTTGGCCACGTCTAATTGCCTGCGAATCTGAATGAGCAGAAGAAGAGTGTGTGGGGAAATAAGAGTCAATTCAGCATCAGTGCTGTGAATGTAATGACACTTAATGTATCTTCTATTGCCTTTAAGAGTCAGTTGTGGTCATGGCATGGTGGATTCACTCTTTACATCCCTGCTGAAAAGTCCAGCTTAAACCAGCCTAGGCTGGTTGGCTGGTTTTAGCTGGTCAACCAGGCTGGTTTTAGAGGGGTTTTGGCCACTTCCAGGCTGGTTTCCAACCATTTCCAGCCTGGTCTTAGCTGGTTAGGCTGGGAGATGACCAGCTAAAACCAGCTTGACCAGCCTAGCAGGCTGGGAGCCCAGCCAAAACCAGCTATGTCCAGCTTAAACCAGGCTGGTCAAGCTGGTTTTAGCTGGATTTAGCTGGTCATTTTCCAGCCTGACCAGCTAAGACCAGGCTGGAAATGGCTGGAAACCAGCCTGGAAGTGGCCAAAACCCCTCTAAAACCAGCCTGGTTGGCCAGCTAAAACCAGCCAACCAGCCTAGGCTGGTTTAAGCTGGATTTTTTAGCAGGGATGGCAGACTTTGTAAGCGGAAAAACTGAACGCTTTAGTAGAGAGGAAATTGATCTGCTTCTGTGTGTGTTTTATTTTACATTTAAAGTATTTAAAGATTTGTGGTTAGCTCGTGGTTCGTTATGGTCTGTTTACGTAACTATAGCAAATGTGGCGTCGGTCGCCGTATTTTGCCTGAAACCTCAGTGAAACGCTTACGCCCCATTCACACGGGGCTTCAGCGTCAACGCTTGACTGAAGGCGTGTCTGAAGTTGGGGCTAACGCGATCGTCATAGCAGCGTCAGCCAATGAAGTTCAGTCAGCAATAGGCCACTGTCTAGCTAATGTATTTGCATACAGCGATCTGATTGGCTGACGCTTCCGTCGCCGCTTGAAAAGTTGAGCTTGTCCCAACTTCTGCAGGGAGCAACGCCTCTGATGGATCCACAATGCAGTTTGGCAACGCCTGACATCACAAATTCAAAGTGAATGGGAAGCATTGACGCTGATGCCCCGTGTGAATGGGGCGTTAGAAAAAAAGGCACTTGAGTAAGGGTGACAGATCAGAAGTTTGTTGCAACGATCTTAATGAAATCCGCTACCTCAGAGATTTTTTCGCCTCAGGGACATCACAAGTTAAATTACCGAAGGATTTCATGCAAGCAAACACAGGTGGCGATTGTAAATGACGTCACTTGCAGGGGAAGCACAGTTGCCTGAGCGTGCAAATCCAAGCGTGCAAGCCTGGAGGTGCAAGTGCAAATCTGCAGCCAGACTCTATTGGTCTGTTGGGAAATAAGAGTGAATTCAGCATCAGTGATGTGAATGTAATGAGGGCTGGAGAATGTAAACATAATGACGCAATGTGACGTGGGTCACCAAAGACTCTGTAAACAGACCCCAAGGCTTTCTGTGGGTTATTATGAATATACAAATGACAGGACGGATTAGTGATAAACTGATATATTGGCTGGAGCAATGAGTCATATCAGGTTTTTGGCTGTTTTGAAATATTCTTTTCTTGTGTTCCTGTCAATGGATTTCTATATCTGATTTTATGCATAATTAAAGACATAAGGCTGTATTTTAATAGTCTAAACCCATGTCTAAAGTGCATAGCATAATCTGAATTAAACCAATCAGAGTCTCTTCTCCCATTCCCTTCAAGAGTCAGTTGCGGTCATGCCATGGTGGATTTGTGATTTACTTGGCAGACATTGTTAGTAGTAAACTTTAGTAATGAGGAAACTTCTGGTAATGTGTAAGGTTTAAGACAATCTGCAGAACGAACTGGATTCACCAAAGCCCCCTAGATGAAGAAGGCAAGGAAGAAGGTAGAAGCTATTATGTTTATGTAGACAATAATATTCCTTTACATTTTAATAATTTAATGTAACATATTTCAAGATGTTCGTGTGCTGCTGCGCATCCCTGTGTGTGTAATGAGCAATGTGATTTTTTTTTTATAATTTCACTTAATAATCAGACAAATTTCTGCTAACAGGACATGCAGATTATCTGTACTTTTGGTTGCGTCTAATTGCCTGTGAACCTGAATGAGCAGAAGAGAGTCTGTGGGGAAATAAGAGTGAATTCAGCATCAGTGTTGTGAATGTAATGAGAATGTGAATGTAAACATAATGACCCAATGTGACGTGGGTCACCGAAGACTCTGGCTTTCCGTGGGTCATTATTAATATTCAAATGACAGGACAGTGTTTGTGTGTTAGTGTTCGTCTGAGATAATTAGTCTTAATAAAATGTGTATGAAGCTGATCGGTCAGTTCTTGTCATGTGACTCGTTGTGCAATCACGGCATTCATTCAACTGGGTCTGTCTGGTCTGGAAGGCGCGAGCGCATGTGCACAAGCCGTGCACATCTATTGGAAATAATGAACTTGTGAAAAGACGTAATATACAAACCGCTGCTAGAAGGACACCGTCATTTGGGATCTCCAGCAGTTGATCTTGCTATGGTGGATTTACCTGATTTGTTGACAAATGAGTTGTGGATCCATTTCTTGGCAGTTCGCTGGTCCTTCACTGGGTCTTTTCCCCTTAGCAAAGAAACTTTCCAAAGATGTCTTTTTCTTACTTATTTTGCTGCCTCTAGGTTAAATTTGGGCACTCAAGTAACTGAGATGTAACCGAGAGAATACGGTCATTTTTCAAAATAAACGATGGTTCAGACTCAGGTAATTAATAAAACTGAAATAATCAATGATTTCCTGTGTGGCGCGTTAACAATTGGTACATGGAGCAGTACAGGTCTGCGGCCCAGTGGATGAGGACCACAGGTCTAATAGACATCCAAACATAGACATCTTGGCTAAAACAAGGCAAATCTACAAGAGTACACAATGTCCAAAACAAGACTAGACGTAACATACACAGATTACTTAGACTTCACTAGTGTTGTCATTCATTTCTGTCTAGTTGATGGCTAGTCTATTTGACTATTGTAAGACATCTAATAGATTTTCACTGACAACCAGTTGTGGAAAGAATACTGAAAAGCATACTTAAGTAAAAGTACCATTACTTGCCTAAAAATGTAGTGTGAGTAGAGTAAAAGTACCTGCTGTAAATATTGTTCAAAGTAGAAGTAAAAAGTAGCCCTTTTAAAAGTACTCAAGAGTAGTGAGTATTAGGCTGTTAAAAGTTGATGCATTTACATGTAACATGTGGATGTGTGTGTGTAAACGTAATATTCTGTAGTGCATTTAGTTATTGTCCAGCAGGCACACAATGTCATAAGACGTTAATATTAGGTTAGATTTAGGCTGTGATGTCAGGTGACCAAAAAGCAATGTCTAGCCAGCGCCTAAGGACAGCACTATTTTAAAGTCCAATAATGACATCAAATCACATTGATATTTGGTTGATTATCGGTTGTTAGAAAGTGACCAAAATCCAATGTCGATCCAACATTTTAAACCAATATCATATTGATATTAAATACTGACATTCATACATCAGTTATGGCAACCAAAATTCAACGCCTGATAGATGTCATAGTAGTAACGTCCACACAACATCAACCTGTAACATCATTAGACTGTGATATTTGATTGGTTTTAGGTTGGACGTTGGACATTGGCCTGACGTTGAGTTAATTGAGTAGGTTCCATTCCCAATTAGACGCACCTGGGCTAGCTAATCAATCTCATACTAGGCTTTCTAGAAACATCCGTGCAGGTGTGTTGAGGGAAGTTCGAGCTAAAATCTCCAGGACACCGGCCCTCCAGGACTGTGTTTGGGCATCCCTGATATAAATAGTCTCTGGGTCAATGCGTGTAAAGATTTTGAAAATCTTCTTGGACACTTATAATGTTTTCTTACAGTTTGCTGCAATGTAAAGAGCACATGTCTTGAGGTAGTTCATTATAATGCAATTTACCTTCTATGTGTGATTTGATTGGACAGAAATGACAGGACAGATTTTTCTATTTCCCATAGACAAGAAAAAAAAATAAAGTAGTGACTGCAGGTTGAAGGAAAGTAGTGGAGTAAAAGTACAGATACTGCACTAAAAATGTACTCAAAATAAAGTAAAAGTACACATTTTTAAAACTACTTCATGAATTACAATTTCTGAGAAAAAAAAACTACTCAATTACAGTAGTTTGAGTATTTGTAATTAGTTACTTCACACCACTGCTGACAACCCACATTTAGCCTTGTTTTAACCAAGATGTCAATATTCAGACATCTATTAGACATCTTGCTCTGTAATGTTTCTTTTCTGTAAGGAGTCATATCCACACTAGGTTAAATTGTTGGTGTTTCTTTTGTTTCACTGATTGTTTTCTCCGGATTTGCAGTGTCAGGCACTCCGCGATATTTTTTTTTGTACAGTTTTTTGCTCCAGCACACCTGGAAAAGTTGCGGATGCACTGCTGCAGTCAGTGAGAGAGGGCAGAAGTTTGTGGACATGCTGTTCACAGATCAGTGGCTTTAATTGGGTCTGATGTGTGGCACTGAGAGCCGCCTGGACTCCTCTCACATCCAATCAGTCACACACAAACACACACACACACACACACAAACACACACACACACACACACATAGAGCTAGAGCGCTGCAGTGTTGGTCTCTGTGGGTTTGTCTATCTCTGTCTGTTCTGCTCTCCGTCAGGCTCTGCTGTTGATCACACTGACCTGAGAACTGATTCATCAAATACTCTCATGGTTTCGTGCTGTATTGGTTGGTTGGCGGATGATTCATTTGAGTGAATCAATCGTACTGATGATTCCAGCGAATTGATTCAAAATCTGATTTAGTGATTGTTTGCTCACTTTTGTGTTGGATGGAATATTTGACTGAATGTTTCTCAGAATTATTTAGTGAATGAAAATAATTTGATAATACTATTTTGGCTTTTTTTTTTACATTTAATGAATGATTTAACAATTGTATGATTTGTCAGACGCCGATAACAATAGAAGTAATCAAAACAACTATATTCTGTTTGTGTTTATAACCAAACTAAAATAAATAAATCAAGCAAAATATTGCAAAAATAAATAACAACCTACAACATTTCTACTAAATGTTGATTTTTTTTGTTTGTTTCTCTTGATTTTTCCTCTTTTTTATAAGTTTGTATTAAATCTTTTTTATAACAAATATGGGTGTACTTGTTTTTGGACCGTTATCGTAGGTTTTTTGTTAGATAAGCTCCAGATTTGGCTTCAGTACGGACTAATCTAATGTATATGCACAAATATAATATTGTATAGCTTCCTATTGAAAATGTGAATTTAAAAGATAAATTTGTGAGGGGTGTACTTATATATGCTGAGCACTGTACAAATCATGTATAAATAAAAGTCAGTACTAGATTATTTTGTAAACGTAATTTGAAATAAAAATCTATTCCAATTTGTGCAGTTATAATACAATAAACAATCGATAAATAAATAAAAAAATTAAATGGTTGTTTTATCATTTATTGTTTAATTTTTTATATAAGTGCTTTTAGCGCTATCATTATAAATTGCATTCAAAATATGTGTGTGCGTGCTCTACAGTAGTATGTAAATAAACATATTGTGAACGTGATTAATTGTGACAATATAATTCTTCTTACACATTATTTTAAGATAATATTATCTCCTCATTCACTGTAAAATGGTGCTAATAAATGACTTGATACATTTGCCTACATTATAGATAGTTAATTATCCTACTTTATCCTTAGTGTTACAATCATCAAAAATATATTACACTAAAAACCATGGGGGTAAAGCAAATCTGTCTTTGCCATGTATTACTCAGTGCATCACTAACACTGACAAATCTGTTATATTTATATACATTTGAAGTCAGAATTCTTAACCACCCTTTGAATTTTCTTTATATATATATATATATATATATATATATATATATATATATATATATATATATATATATATATATATATATATATATATATATATATGTATGTATGTATGTATGTATGTATGTATGTATGTATGTATGTATGTATGTATGTATGTATATATATATATATATATATATATATATATATATATATATATATATATATAAATATATATATGTATATATATGTATGTGTATATATATGTATATATATGTATGTGTATGTATATATATATATATATATATATATATATATATATATATATATATATATATATATATATATATATATATATATATATATATATATATATATATATATCCAAAATGATGTCTTACAGAGCAAGGAAATTTTCACAGTATGTCTGACAATATTTTTTCTTCTGGAGAAATTCTTATTTGTTTTATTTGGGCTAGAATAAAAGCAGTTTTTAATTTTTTTAAACAGCATTTTAGGGACTAAATTATTAGCCCCTTTAAGCTATATTTTTTTTTCAAAAGTCTACAGAACAAACCATCATTATACAATAACTTGCCTAATTACCCTAACCTGCCTAGTTAACCTAATTAACCTAGTTAAGCCTTTAAATGTGTTAAAAAAAAATCTGCTCTCTGTTAAACAGAAATTGGGGAAAAAAAATAAACAGGTTGGGGGCTAACAATTCAGGGGGGCTATTAGTTCTGACTTCAACTGTACTATTAATTTTTTAAAGAAAAATTACTGGTTACTTCATTTTGATGTTCCGTTGTTACATTGCATCCACATGCCAAATAATTCTCATTAGATTATAATTAAACTGTTAGGTTGGGGTTGGGGTTAGTGTAAATTGACATGTACTTGCAAAGCATCTTATAGTCGGTTAAATGTCTGTTAAAGGAGCAGTATCAGCAGATATTAAGCTGACAGTCTACTAATACTCAGATGGACCATCAAAATAAAGTGTTACCAGATTTCTTATGTAATATTAGAATTTTTGTTTGCGAAAACATCTTTTTTTTTTCATGCAATACTCATGCAGCCCTACACAACACTGACAAATCTGTTATATCTGTAGATCTGTCCAGCCGCTGTTGTTGATTATTGTTCTTTTATCCTGATTGTAGTTCATGTCGACATGTCTATCTGTTCACCAAACTGAAGGTCTGTCCCCTGCGGAGGCTGGAGGATCAAATCAATCTGAATGGAGAAGCATAATAACGTTTATTTAACGTTGAGAGTCGGGCAGCGGGTTCAAGCCCTCATTAGGGCAGGAGCTGATGTTTTTTCCACAAGACTACTGATTCAATGTTTGAAAACTTGCTGTAATTATAAAAGGAAGCGAATGGCTGCAGACTCCAGATGAGCTGTTTTTAGCATCTCTGGGTGACTCAGATGCTCACAGTTTGACGCGGCGTTTGTTTTTACAGCTATATATCTCCAGTTTTCCAGCCTCAATCCCATAATCCTTATGTTCTGCAGTGGCATCCGTTGCTTCATTTGGATCTGTTTGAAGATGAAAATAACCCTCTGCAAAAGAAATGCATTAAATGCTAAGAGTTTTTGTCTTGTTTTTAGTACAAATATGTAAAAGTTCTTAAGTCAAGAAGCATTTACTGGACAAGCAAAAAATATTGTCTTGTTTTTGGAAAAAATAAAATTAAGTGTATTTTCCTTTAAAACAAGCAAAATAATCTGCCAATGGGGTTGAATCATGTAAGATTATTTTGCTTGCCCAATTTGCAGATTATTTTGCTTGTTTTAAAGTAAATCACATTTAATTTCAACATAATATTTATTTCTTAAAAATGTTTCTGCTTGTCTAGAAAATGCATCTTGATTTAAGAATATTTAGATATTTGTACCTGAAACAAGACAAATCTCTTTAAAAGAAATGTTTATTTTTTTGCTGTGCTGATATATTGTATTTCTAAATTTTATTTATTTATTTATTTATTTGTTTGTTTGTTTGTTCGTTTGTTCGTTTGTTCGTTCGTTCGTTCATTTATTTATTTATTTATTTATTTATTTATTTATTTTTATTTATTTATTCATTCATGCATTTTCTTTTTAGCTTAGTCCCTTTATTAATCTGGGGTCGCCACACCGGAACGAACCGCCAACTTATCCAGCATATGTTTTACACAGCGGATGCTCTTCTAGCTGCAACCCATCTCTGGGAAACATCCATACACACTTATTTACACTCATACACTACGGACAATTTTTAGCCTACCCAATTTACTTATACTGAATATCTATTGGACTGTTGGGGAATCCGGATCACCCGGAGCAAACTCACAAGAACGCGGGGAGAACATGCAAACTTAAACTACCTACTGCGCCGCCACTATTTATTTATTTATTTATTTATTTAATTCATTATTTTACCTGGAATGTCCCACTGAGATACAATACCTCTTCCACCAAGGAGTCCTGGTGAAGACAGGCAGCATAGGACAGAGTTAGAAACACATCACAACACATAGACACACACAAAAAATAGTATAAACCATAATCAATTGTTAAAACATGTGCACTGTTCTAAACTGACAGTCTTTAAAGTATTTAAAATATAACGGCAGATGGTATGGATTTCATATGTAGTAAATAGAACAACTAAAGCCAATTCTGGTCGAATTTGATTCATATTACAATATACACTCAACGGCCACTTTATTAGGTACACCTTACTAGTACGGGGTTGGACCCCCTATTTGCCTTCAAGGCAGGATGGATCCATGCTTTCATGTTGTTGAGGCCAAATTTTGACCCGTCCATCCAAATGTTGCAGCAGAAATGGAGACTCATCAGACCAGGCAACACTTCTCCAATCTTCTATTGTCCAGTTTTGGTGAGTCTGTGTGAATTGTAGCCTCAGATTCCTGTTCTTAGCTGACAGGAGTGGCACCCGGTGTGGTCTTCTGCTGCTGTAGATCATCCGCCTCAAGGTTGGACGTGTGGTGTGTTCAGAGATACTCTTCTGCAGACCTCGGTTGTAACGAGTGGTTATTTGAGTTACTGTTGCCTTTCTATCAACTTGAACCAGTCTGGCCATTCTCCTCAGCCCTAATGCATACCATACTGTACTGTATAGTAACTAACTGTACCGCTCACTGCAAACAAGCCATAATGGAACCTTATTGTACGTTTTCAACCATTAAATTCCACAGACTCCCCATAGGATCATCCTTGGACACTAATACATAAATATTAATATTTCAAGACCTCATTTTATACTGTGATCATTTTAAAAAAGTCCAAGTGTTCTCTGAATATTTTTTCCAAAGCTCTATACATAGACTGGAACAATAGTGAATATGTTTTTATCAGTGCTCTGTCTTAAATTCAGCTGCTTAACAAATGTCCTAATTGGCCCGTGTGGCTCTTTATCTCCATGCAGGGCTGCTAATAAACTACAGTCAGCTAATTAAAGCAGGTCTCTCCCTCTCAGTCTGTCCAGATTCTGCTCTTTCTAGGTCAGTGAGCCGCTCTTTATAATGCCTGAATCTCTCGAAGGCTGACCAGAACATGTTCATCATATTTTCCATTGGCCTCCACAGGATCCATGCTCAATCCTTTGCATTTACAGAGATGATAGTGAGGTTAACACCGTGCCCTAATAACTTACAAAATTCCAGCGACAATCAATTTGTCTGTATGTACTCCTTCACCTCCTACCCAACATTGGCATTGATTGGGGCGGTTCTGTCTGCACCAAAAGCAACGCAGCATGACAGAAACATTTAAATACACCCACTCCACTCCTGAACAAATGGTAAAGGCTTTTAATCTAATTAATACTTAATATATTAAATCTCTCTTTGAGATGATTAATATGCTACTGAGTGACTGATGTTATGAGTCACAGTTTTGACTTTCATTTTCAAAGCATCTTCTAGTCATTTTATTTTTCAGGATCTGAGGTGAACGATCTGCTACTGCTGCGTTCAGTAGTATGGCAATAAAATGCATAATAAAATTGTATTTATTTTCACATAGGTAGCATTTGACACTGAATAAAGCACATAATCGGTACCTGAGGTGATTTTTGTCGCAGTAGTTTGTGCTGTTGTTTTTCCACAATGTCACAGAAATATAACTGGTTTCTAAAATAGAAATTGAACAAATGATAGACATTAATAAAGCACATAATTAGTACCTAAGGTAATTGAATAAACAAATGTATGAAATGCATTGAACAAATAATAGAAATAAATAAAGCACATGATCAGAACCTGAGGTGATTGAAGAAATACATTGAATAAATAGTAGAAATTATTAAAGCACAAAATCGGTACCTGAGGTGATTGAATAAATACTTTGAACAAATAATAGAAATGAATAAAGCACATAATCAGTAACTGAGGTGATTGAAGAAATAAAATGAATAAATACATTGAAAAAATAATAGAAATTAAGAAATCACATACTCGGTGCCTGGGGTGAATGAATAAATAAATTGAATAAAAAAAGAAAGGAAGAAGTCACATAATCGGTACCTGGGGTGATTGAATAAATAAATTGAATAAATAATAGAAATGAATAAAGCACATAATCTGTACCTGAGATGATTGAATAAATAAATTGAATAAATAATAGAAACGAATAAAGATTGATTTAATAAATTGGAGAAATAACAGAACTGAAGAAATCACAAAATCGATACTTGGGGTGATTGAATAAATAATTTGAATAAAAAATATAAATAACAAATCACAAAATCGGTACCTAAGGTGATTAAATAATTAAATTGAATAATAAATAGAAATGAAGAAATCACATGATTGGTAGCTGGGGTGATTGAATTAAAAAAATTGAATAAATAATAGAAATAAATAAAGCACATAATCGGTACCTGAGGTGATTGATTAAATAAATAATACAAATAATAGAAACGAATAGAGCACATAATCGGTAACTGGGGTGATTGAAGAAATAAATTGAATAAATACATAGAACAAATAATAGAAATGAAGAAATCACATACTCTGTACCTGGGGTGATTGAATAAATAAATTGAATAGAAAATAGAAATGAATAAGTCACATACTCGATACCTGAGGTGATTGAATAAATAAATTGAATAAAAAATAGAAATTAAGAAATCACATAATCGATACCTGAGGTGATTGAATAAATAAATGTAATAAAAATAAATAATAGAAACGAATAAAGATTGATTAAATAAATTGGAGAAATAACAGAAATGAAGAAATCACAAAATCTGTACCAGCGGTGATTGAATAAATAATTTGAATAAAAAATAGAAATGAAGAAATCACATACTTGGTACCTGGGGTGATTGAATAAATAAATTGAACAAATAATAGAAACGAATAAAACACATAATCGGTACCTGAGGTGATTGAATAAATAAATTTAATAAAAAATAGAAATAAAGAAATCACACAATCGGTACCTGGGGGGATTCAATGAATAAATTGAATAAATAATAGAAACGAATAAAGCACATAATCAGTACCTGAGGTGATCTTTGTCATAGTAGTTTATGCTGTTGTTCTGCTGTGACGTCGCAGAAATAGAAAGGGTCTCCAAAATATTATTTGTAGTTAGTTCAGGGTGTACAGCTGCAGTTAGTAGAATGACAGTACTGTACAGTGATGTTTTAAGGAAATGATTGTCATGTATATCATATATGAAATGCTGTAACAAATTTAAATGTGCATTTTTTTCTTATTATTTATGATATTACATGAAATGTGAATATTTACTAGTTTACTAGTAATGTTGGAAAAGTCATGGAATTTTAGTAATAAAAATGTGCACGGATGCTGAAAGTATCATAGTTGTTGCTCCAGCTGATAGTATCACATCCTTCATAAATTATTTTAATATGAGGATGTGATTATCAAAATTATTTGTAATTATTATCTGTATTATAACCAATGCATTAAATTATGTTTGTAAAAATTTTATTCAACAAAAAATTATTCACGTTACAAAATATTTCTATTTTCAATAAATTGAATTACAAATGTGTTCAAATCAAAATAGTTGCAGCTATTGACCTTATTTAAACACTATATTTTATTATATTTACATAAAATATATTTTGCATTTATTTCAATTTCAATTTTATTTAAATGTTTTTCATTTTTACATTTCTGTTTAACCCTCTGAGGTATTTTTTAAAGGCAGTGCGCCACCTCTCCACCCCCTACCCAACATTAGCATTGATTGGGGAGGTTTGTTTGTCTCCCAAGACATAAATCTACTAAATATACCTAGTCCATTACACCTTCCTTGTATATTCCCCACATGACAAAAAGTTTCACTTGATTTTGTAGAAAATATTCTAGCAAGAATCTTTCAAATGTCTTCAGAAATATTTAGTACGGGTTTTTTGGCATTTGTCACATCTGTTTTCCTAAATTATACTAACCACGCCTTTTTAAATGCAAGTGTATACATCCATCTTTGTTGCATATCATTGTAGCCCAGTTTGTGGCAAATAAAATAAAATAACATGATAGCCAAGAGTGCAAATAGAAGAAATAAGCAGAGCATACCCAAAGGCCACTAGGGCCCCAAAACTAATTTAAAATTGCATCAAGATAATTCAGAATCTAAAACAAAATGAAAGATTCAAAATATAAATGAATTAAAACTAATTTCCTTTCTACTTAAGTTTGTAGAGAAATCTGATCTTAACAAATAACACTAGTGTACAAAAATACCCACAAACCTTGCGAGAAGCGTTTATCTCTGTTCTGAAAGCAAGACAAGCACCTTGCAGTTTCTCACTTTCCTATCAATAACATTCTGGAAAAGAAGCAACAAGAAACAAAGACACACAAGGGGCTTAGGCTATATCAGCTGATTAAATCAAGATGGCACTGCGCCGCTGGGGATTCTGGGTAAAGCCCACCTCAGAGCTGCCCGCTGGCACTTCCTGTGATAAAAACCGGCCTCGTCTGATTGTGGATCGGGTTTGTTCGGTCCTCCAGGGGTGAGATCCTTTGGGTAGCCTTTAATTAGCAACTCATTACGACTGCATGGAGGAAAAAAAAAACATCTGCTCTGAACGATTATATGAATAAGAAGTTGGATTTGGTAATTAAGACGCATGGAGGAGTCAGTCGGGACTGGAAATGTGGGTCTCGGAGGAGTCGGTCACACCTGGATTGAATTAGTGGAGTTTGAGGATCAACGCTCCACCTTATTGAGTGTAGTCCAATCATCAGGATGGCAATTCACACACGGGTTAAGTAGAGTTATGAACACACTCCCAAATAACAGAGTAGTCTGCTCTTAGAGATTACTTACAAAGCTAACGGCGTAATCTAATCAAGGCTTCTCCCCAGGAAACACTTACTCGAACCACGTGCTGAGAGCAAACAGCAAACACATGATAGGAAATAAACTGGGGAATTCATGGAGAAGGAAACACGCCTGCTGATTTATATCATTTAACACCGGATAGAACATATGAGTTGTACAAATTGTGTTCATGCTTTCAGAATTGAATTGAATCTTGAATTAGATTATAAAACTGGAGATTGGATGGATGGATGGATGGATGGATGGATTGATGGATGGATGGATGGATGGATGGATGGATGGATGGATGGATGGATGGATGGATGTGTACAGTAGGTTGATGGGATGGATGGATGGATGGATAGATGGATGTTTTAATGTGTCGGTTGATTGGATGGATGGATGGATGGATGGGTGGACCGGTGTTTTGGTGTGTAGGCTGATTGGATGGATGGATGGATGAATGTTTTGATGTGTAGGTTTATTGGATGTAAGGAAAGGGGGGAATGATGGATGGATGGATGGATGGATGGAAGGATGCATGGACCGGTGTTTTGATGTGTAGTTTGAGTGAATGGATGGATGGATGGATGGATGGATGAATGTTTTAATGTGTAGGTTGATTGGATGGAAGGATGGATGGATGGATAAATGAATGGACCGGTGTTTTGGTGTGTAGGTTGATTGGATGGATGGATGGATGGATGGATGAAAGTTTTAATGTATTGGTTGATTGGATGGATGGAAGGAAGGAAGGAAGAAAGAAAGAAAGAAAGAAAGGAAGGAACGAATGAACGAAGGAAGGAAGGATAGATGGATGAATGGATGGATGGACCGGTGTTTTGTTATATAGGTTGATTGGATAGATAGATGGATGGATGGATGGATGGATGGATGGATGGATGGAGGGAGGGAGGGATGAATGAATGAATGGGTCTTTTGGTGTGTAGGTTGATTGGATAGATAAATGGATGGATGGATGGGCGGTTTAATGTGTAGGTAAATTGGATGAATAGATGTAGATAGATGGATAGACGGGTGTTTTGGTGTGTTGGTTGATTGGATGGATGGATGGATAGATGGATGGATGGATAAATGTTATTATGTGTACGTTGATTGGATGGGTGGATGGATGGATGGATGGATGAATGTTCTAATGTGTACGTTGATTGGATGGGTGGATGGTGGACGGATGGATGGATGGATGGATGAATGTTGTAATGTATACGTTGATTGGATGGATGGATAGATGGATGGTGGGGGGTACATGGATGTTTTAGTGGATGGCTGATATATTAATGGATTGATGCGTTAATGGATGGGTGGATTGGTTTGAGGATGAATATATGGGTGGATGGGTAGATGGATGGTGTATAAATGGTTGGCTGACAAATTAATGGCTTGAATAGGTGAGGAGAAAAATGAATGGATGGCAGATGGAAGTTCAGATATGTAGGTGGATGGATGGATGGATGGATATTTTTCAATACGTGACCTCGTTGTTTCTTATTTTGCTATTAGTTTTTAATTTACACATTGTTTTTCGATCTATGACGTTGATACTGTTGGCGGAGGTTTAATCCCATAGGTCTATATATCTATTTTATTGGGAGTGCAGTGCACTAGTTTGCACTTTTGAATGTCTGTGGTAATAAAATGTTGCGTTGTATTGTGTTAGGACACGTGTAAGAGTGTGTTAAATGTGGTCCTGCAGTGCACAGATACAGTAGTGCTGGTTAAACTGTGTGTTTCATCAATCCTCCACTGAATGTTTTCTCCTCTTCTTCTGCTCCTCCGGGAGGCTGAAGGGCAGATCATCAGCAGCCCAGCAGATCTGAGACTCATAAACAGCTCCGGCTGCTCAGACCAACACAGGCTTTGATTTAATCTCAGTCAGTGTGTGCAGATTTGCGACACTTGATGTGAGAAACACACTGGTCTGTGCTGCACTTAACCTGTGTGACACTGCGGAGGATTCACTCTGACTGATGCCTGATACTGCAGAGCACTGACTGACACCTGCACAGCGCAGCTCATTACACACACACACACAAACACACACGTGCACATACTGTACACATACACTCACCGGCCACTTTATTAGGTACACCTTGCTAGTACCGGGTTGGACCCCCTTTTGCCTTTAAAACTGCCTTAATGCTACATGTCATAGATTCAAGAAGGTACTGTGAATGTTCCTCAGAGATTTTGCTCCATATTGACATGATAGCATCACACATCTATGATGTGAATAATCTGATCCACCACGTCCTAATGGTGCTCTATTGGATTGAGCTCTGGTGACTGTGGAGGCCATTTGAGTACAGTGAACTCATTTTCATATTCAAGAAACCAGTCTATGATGATTCATGCTTTGACATGGTGCGTTATCCTGCTGGTAGCCATCAGTAGCCATCAAAAGATGTGGGCATAGAGGGATGGACATTGTCAGCAACAATACTCAGGTAGGCTGTGAGTGGCTGATTAGAAATTTGTGTTAAGGAGCAGTTAGACTGGTGTACCTAATAAAGTGGCCGTTCAGTGTATATGCACTCTACAGTACATGCACACACATGTGTGAAAGGAGGCGATCTGCCAGTGAATTTGTTCTTCTTTTCCTGTTTCACTGAGTCACCGTTGCTCTCGTCGAGCTCTGAATCTCTCATATTGAAACAGAAAATGTTAGCACTACAGCAAAAGGTCATTTCTGACATGCCGGCAGATGTACGGATCAACTTATCAAATGATATTTTCGGGAAGTTCATGCAGCACTTGAATTGGCTGAAAAGAAGAGTTGTGTCCTCAAATCACCGTGAACTTTGCAGTGTGTCAGAATAAAAGAGCTGATCCTATTTCTGAAAAACGAGCCAAACGATTGTGTCTGTAATTCATTTGTAAAACACATTTTTACACGGGCCAGTACAAATGCAAGATTCTATGTTAGTTCTTCAAAGGAAAAATGCAACGCTTTACATAATAATCTTTCAGGAATGATTTATGAAGGTGTGTGTTGGATAAACGTGGCCAGATGTGGGACTGAAAAAATGTAAAGGTTTTTATTTTAATGTTATTACAAATGAAGTAATATTTAGAATATCTGCTTTTGATAATTCATTCTCACAAATGTTTTTATATTCTGATTCGAGAAAAAAAATTAAGTTCAAATTATTTTTTAAAATACTAATTTAAAAATAAAAATGTTATATAAAAAACAAATAGTCCTTTATTTTAAATAGTGCTCATTTCTTTTTTTCACTCCTGGTTAGACCTTAACTGCATTTTGTCCTTACTGTACACATGTGTAATGACAATAAAGTTGAATCTAATCGAATCTAATTGAATTGAATCTAATCGAATCAAATCTTATTTAATATAATCGAATGTAGGCTAATTGAATCTAATTGAATATAATCGAATCGAATCAAAACAAATTTAATCAAATCAAATCTAATCTAATCTAGTCTAATCTAATCTAATCCAATCTAGTGTAGTCTGGTCTGGTCTAGTCTAGTCTAGTCTAGTCTAATTTAATCTAATCAAATCTAAGCTAATAGAATATAATGAAATCTAATCTAAACAAATTTAATCAAATCTAATCTAATCTTGTCTAATTTAATCTAATCTAATCTAATCTAGTCTAGTCTAGTCTAATCTAGTCTAATTTAATCTAATCGAATCTAAGCTAATAGAATATAATGGAATCTAATCAAATCTAATCTAATCTAATCTAGTCTAGTCTAGTCTAGTCTAGTCTAGTCTAATTTAATCTAATTTAATCTAATAGAATATAATGGAATCTAATCTAAACAAACTAATATTATCAAATCTAATCCAATCAAATCTAATCTAATCTAATCTAATCTAGTCTAATATAATCAAATCTAATCAAATCTAATCAAATCTAATCTAATCTAGTCGTCTAATTTAATCTAATCGAGTCTAATTTAATTTAATCTAATCTAATGTAATCGAATCGAATCTAGTCTAATTTAATCTAGTCTAATATGTGCATTGCTTCATAGCAGCTTATTAAAATAAAATTAAATATACAGAGCACAGTGGCTAGCATTGTTGCCTCAAAGCAGGAAGGTCGCTGGTTTGAGTTTCACACAATATTTAAAATTATGTAACAAAATACGCTAATGTCTTCAATGTCTTGATTTGTCTCTCTATTGGTTTGTTTTTAAATATTTTTTGAATTTAGAACGTGTGTATTACATATATATTTTTAAAAAGTTAATTATAATTATATATAAGTTAATTATTTTATTTATATGTCCCACTAGTGACAATATACAGCCACATTGCATTGCTACAAATGTGATACTGAGTTTATACAATTTGACGGCATAATCATGTGTATAAAAAAAGAAAATTAAACATGGAGAGTCTCAAAACCCTGTTTGTATAAGGAACTTCTTTCTTCAATCATTTATTCACATCTGCAGCTGACGTCAGAACAGCAGAAACCATTGCTACTTCACCAACATCACTTCACCGACGGCATGAAATGTCATCAGTCTACAAAGATCTCCCAGTATTTCAGTTGCAATCAGGAGATCACAATAATGAATCCCGGAAAAGCCAAAGCAAAGTAAACACTACCAGATTACTATGATAATAATACAAGGCAACAAAATACAAAAGAGAGAGATTGACTTAAGAGTGTCTCTTACCAGTTAATAATGATTTGATCAGCTGTAGTTGAAATTTACGTTGAGTTTTTCTCCTCTAAGGACTTAATATGCTGTCTCTGTTGCCATCTTGTGATGGAACATCAACTCTATTTGCTCTGCTCAGTATGACAGACTGATGGCCGCTGACGTGCTGAATCTCCGAAATTATAAATTCGTACAATAGGCACTATCCTTATAAATAAACTGCATAGTTGCAATCTAAACAACTACATTATTTCCTAAAAAAGCCTTAAAAGTGCATTATGTTATCCAACAGCTGCAATATTTGTCAAACTGTAGTGAGTTTATTGATCCGCAGTCACTCAATGTGGGTGAAGTAATACAGACGGTTGAGGAGGCTGTACGAGCCAATCAGCCAATCAGATTTGAGGACCGGACAGAATTGCATATATATAATATGAAATACATTTTTTTTAATTGATTTGTCACTCCAGCTCTCACATCCGGTATCTCGTTTTTCAATGGAAAAAAAAAGTCAAAATAAGCAATTTTCCACCAACCTGCATCTCTATTTGTATCCATGTAGGTCTGCATTTGTCTCCGAATATTTGAATCCCATTGAAACAAAAAAAAAAACTCACAAAACAATTTGGTTTATCAAAACAATACTCCTCAGATTGAAAAATTACTTCAAACGTGTCCTGTAACTTACCCGGTGTGCATCAGAAACACCCGCCCTAAATAATAGCGCCTCCTGAGGGCCAGCAAACATGGAGCGCTGCGTCTGAGAGCACACATTGATTATTTTCTGCTCTCTCTTTTGTCATTTTCACTTGGGTGCTTCAGAAAAGTGTAATGATTGTCCGGCCCCCCTTCGGCCCCTCATCACCTCCTGCTCCTCGTCCTTTATGGCTCATAAAGTGTCTTTGAGAGCGTCAGAGTTGAACTATCGATCTGAGAAAGACAAACACACCCCTGCCAGAGACATCTAACAATAATCTGATTAGAAACCCATCTGATTTCTGATCACTTTTCGACATGCAAAGTGTATTTTGGGCTCAGCTGGTAGAACATGAGCATGCGAAAACACTGCCAAAGTCTCAATGCAAATACAGTAAATCCACAAGATAAGCGGTGAGGATGAAGAAAACTGCAGATGTGTGAATTTATGGATGCTTTAAGTTTTCCAGGAAAATGCATTTAATATTAACCTGCTTGAGGGATTCAGAAGAGCTCATAAAATCATCCATGGTGTGCAGAATATAATGAAACTTTAATCTTCAACTTAAAATTGACTTAAAGGGGTCATAAACTACCACAGTTTATTATTATTATTATTATTATTATTATTATTATTATTATTATTATCATTATTATTATCATTTATATTGTTAAAATTATCATTATTATTATTATTATTATTATTATTATTATTATTATTATTATTATTATTATTATTATTATCATTATTATTATCATTTATATTGTTAAAATTATCATTATTATTATTTATATTTTATTATTATTATTATTATTATCATTTATATTGTTAAAATTATCATTATTATTATTTATATTTTATTATTATTATTATTATTATTTTAAAATTAATATTATTATTATCATTATTAATATTTTTATTAGTATCGTTATTATTATTGTTTTTATTTATTTATATTATTATTATTATTATTATTATTATTATTATTATTATTATTATTGTTAATTTGTTGTTGTTGTTGTTGTTGTTGTTGTTGTTGTTGTTAAGAATAGGGCAACATGGTGGCTCAGTGGTTAGTGCTGTTGCCTTAGTATAAAAAGCAAAGAGGTTTCCCCACTGTCCAAAGACATATGCTAAAGATGAATTGAATAAGCTTAATTGGCCGTAGTGTGTTTGTGTGTGCGAATGACAGTGTATAGGTGTTTCCCAGTACTGGGTTGCAGCTGGAAAGGCAACCGTCACCACAGTATCATTCCGCTGTGCTGACCTCTGATGAATAAAGGGACTAAGCCAAAGGAAAATGAATGAATAAATAATTAGGAATAATAAATAAATTATTTTTAATTAAATTTTTATTTATTTTATACTTAATTTCAGTTTACAATAATAAAAAACTAGAAATGCTTCAACACTCAAGCATGGCCTAATCACAGATTTTGGTCCCACTTTATATTAAGTGTCCTTAACTACTATGTACTTACATCAAAAAATAAATACAATGTACTTACTGTGTTTATAATGTATTTGAGAACACTTATGGTGCTGTTGAGTTGGGATAGGGGTTGGGTTATGGACAGGTTTAGTGGTATGGGTAGGTTTAAGGGTGGGTTAAGGTGTAAGGGATGGTCAACAGTGTATTTACAAATGTAGTTACAAAAGTTAATTACAAATGTAATTACATACATGTATTTTATCAAGCATAAGTACACAGTAAATACATGTATTTACACAATAAGTACATTGTAACAAACTATTTATTCCTGTGTAAGTACATATTAGCTAAGGCCACTTAATATAAAGTGGGACCCAGATTTTTGTTGATCTGATCTTCAGGTTGTTGTGAAGCTCTCACAGAGGCGATGCTGAGAGTCTGACCTTTGCACCACTGGGTCACAGGTGTAGTTTTTACAGGAACCAGTTCACAGTTCCCATTAGCCGGTCACGGCTTCAAGCATTAATTAAAGCATGCGCAGCTCTATAAATGATAAATGTGGATGCCGAGAAGAGGCGACGTTTGTCACTCTGCATTATTCATATACTAACAGTGATAGTGGTGAATCCTCAATTATTTCTGGCTCTGTCATCTGGTTAACCTTCGTTTGTGCTCTGTTTATCAGCGCTGACCTTTCTGCTGATCCCAGAGCAGCTCCCATCAGCTCCAACATCTGTTTGTGAAAGGCCAAATAAGTCTGAGTTCAGAGGTGTTTTTTTTCACTGTGATTCCGGAATAATTCTCAGCGGTTAAATACTCATACACAGTGGTGGAAAGAGTACTGAAAAACAGAGCTGCACAGTATGTGGTTTCAGCACTGATATCGCAATGTCTGCATCCGCAATAGTTACTTTAAGATGAAGTCATTTGGAGGCAGGGCTTTTAGTTGTACAGCACCAAAGTTATGGAATTCCCTGCCTTTGCACATTCGCCAGATGGACTCTATTTCCAAATTTAAATCTCCGATAAAGACGTTTTTGTTTAGGATAGCTTTTAATGATTTGCTGGTTTAATTATGCTGATTGTCATTTTTACTGCTTGTATTTTTATGATGTACTTGTAATCTGCGGTAAGGTGTCCTTGAGTGCTTTGAAAGGCGCCTAAAAATAAAAGGTATTATTATTATTATTATTATTTATAATTAAATAAAATAAAAAGACAAAACAAACTAGCCTGAGGGGGAAAACAATAACAAAACAGATAAACCAACAAAACAAACTGGACTGGGTAGGCTGGCAGGGATTAGGACTGGGACAATCAAGGACAAGGCAACATACTATGACGAACTGGCGCAGGACAGCAGACATGAGGAGAATATAAGCAGGAATAATTAACACACAAACAGGTGAACTTGATAAACTAATAATGGGTTAACAAGGAGGGTGGGACTAGACAATAGACGGGACAACAACATGAAGCCAATGAGAGAACTTATTAACCGGGTGTTCACAAGACAACAATAAAGCTTTTCTCCCCATAGACTTCCATTCATACGCACGCGAATGCGTCAGACTGGAAACGCGGGGTCATGCGTCAAGTTTCGCAGGTTGCTGCGGTGCAAAGTTCAACCTGCGAAATCGCATCACTTGACTGCGTGAGACCAATCGAGGATCAAAACATGACCTCTCTGCACAGAAATGTAAAACATGAAGCAATCGCTCGCTTAAAGCTGCGGTCACATTAGAGTTTGAGCTTGTGATATTCTGTCGTGTGGCGCTGCGAAAAGGGACGGGATTGAACAAGCTTATTAGACATTTTAAAAAGCGAGCGATTGCTCTATGTTTAAAATTTCTGTCCAGAGAGGTCATGTTTTGATCCTCGATTGGTCTCACGCAGTCAAGTGATGCGATTTCTCTGGTCAGAGTTCACCAAGCTTGAACTTTGCACCGCAGCAACCTGCGAAACTTGACGCACGACCCTGCGTTTCCGGTCTGAAGCATTCACGTGTATGAATGGAAGTCTATGAGAGGAAAAGCCCAGTGTGACCACAGCTTAAAAGCACAATACTGAAGCACGCGGCCACAATGTAAACACTGAGCCACGTGCTTAGACAACAAACAGAAGCAAGACACGAGCACACTATAGATGACAACACCTTACTGTGCGCTCACACATATGCGTCAACCGAAACCAAAACCAACCAGACTGAGATGCTGAGAATGAAACAGCGCGATGCCGAAATAACAAAACAAACACTAGAACATGGGTGCGTGTCCCAAGCATGCACAGACCTCTTATGAGCACGTGGTCTGAGCGCACGCACAACGGTGCCCATACAGAGACACAATGAGAGAACAGAGACACAATGACATACAGGACTAGACAGATCAAGTGTCTGGATCGGACCATTCTTCGAGTCAGCCAAAAAGGGGAGGAGACAAATGTAAAGGAGAGACAAATGTTGGAGTCTGGTTCTTCATCAGACTCCAACCCGTCATCACAGTCAATTCCGCTCTGTTTCTCAAATCCTCCGACATATATGGCGAGCCACTGGGCAAACTGGTAAGATCAGAAAAGCCGTTCACACTGAGGTAAGCGGTCAGCTGGTAAAGGAACAGCGTCAAACCGCTAAGCAATATTCATTTTAAAGGGGTGGTCCAGAATGTAATTTTAAGGCTTGGTTGTGTTTATAAGATGCAAAGCAATGTGTGCTTATGTTTCACTTGACGGAAATCGCGTAATTTTTTCATATATCTCACTTTGATTATACACAGCTACTCAGCTAACATGAAAACGACTGTCATATTTCCTAGTTCCTCTAAAAGGCCCGCCCTTAAGTGACTCTGATTGGTCATCGACATAATGTGCTGCTATTGGCGGATCGGCTCCACGTCACGCCCGTAAAAGCACACGCTTTTCTGCTGTGTAAACATGAAGTCAACCTCGCGCCCGCTCTCTAAAATAACATCTGACAAGTGTCTGTAACTAACGAGTGAAAAAGGGGTGCGGCTCCTTTAACAGCGTCTGTGTGTGCGTCTATGTGGGTGTTTGTGTGGTGTGAACTTTCTGTAACAAGCGCAAGAGCGCGGGACTTTCTTTTTCTCTGATGCTCGGATTAAGTTATTTTCTGCAATATATCGTGACAGAAGAATAAAGCACAAGATGTGAGATGCTACCTGTTGAGCCTTGATTTATTATTCTGCTGCTACCACTAGTCAGGTAAGCTAATCTGTGTTTTTTTAACTCTATGCGTCATGACGTCTTTCACGAGGATCCGGAATATGCAGGTGTAAGTAATATAAATCATCCACATATCTTTTGCGACTTCATTATCTGAGATGTGAAACACATGAAAAAGCCAAGACAATCAGTGCAGTCGCGCACACACATAAGAGATCGTGCTGGTGGAGTGAGTGTGTGTTTACAGGAGTTTGGCTGATAAATGTGAGTTTGTAGCTAAATCGTTTGCCCGCAAAGCAGCATTTCGCATTGTTTACATCATTGCTACAGCATACCGTTAACGCTAGACACTGTACATGTCATGATCAATTTTAAAAAATAAAAACACTTACTTGTAGATCACAACTTCTGCTTTGAGGAGATTTTAGCCGAATCCAGCACTGAACTGGGAGAGATTCTGGAGCTGTTTTGTCAAATCATGCTTGCTGAGTATTTTATAATTCTCTGGAAGTTAATTAATATTGAACTAAAGGCACTTCTGTCTTTGTGTCGTGTCCTTTGGAAGCCCAAATACAGAAACAGACGAAGCTCTGTGGAAACAGCCGTGTTTAGATGCATTTTTAGCTTCATCTCTGCTATAACGTTACAGCACCTCTGGCCACGGACCTTACCTGCATGCGCAGTGTGGGATGCGCAGTAAACGAACTTGTGATGTCACAGGGGGCGGAAGTATTTTTTTGTAGTCCCCAAAATTCGTTCATTGTAGGCTTTGCTAAGCTAACTCTGTAAAAACCAAGGTCTCCCTTAGCATTGAACTTAGAACTTTTTACATTCAGAGATGCTGTTTATTTTCACACAGCTACATTACACATCAACTAAAGTTTAAAATATGAGATCGTAGTGGACCACCCCTTTAAAGATGAAACCCTGCTGAAAAATCCAGCTTAAACCAGACTAGGCTGGTTTTAGCTGGTTGACCAGCCTGGTTTAAGAGGTGTTTTGGCCATTTTCAGGCTGGTTTCCACCCATTTCCAGCCTGTTCTTAGCTGGTCAGGCTGGAAAATGACCAGCCAAATTCAGCTAAAACCAGCTTGACCAGCCTGGTTTAAGCTGGACATAGCTGGTTTTGGCTGGACTCCCAGCTTGGCTAGGCTGGTCAAGCTGGTTATCTCCCAGCCTGACCAGCTAAGACCAGGCTGGAAACCAGCCTGGAAGTGGCCAAAACCCCTGTAAAACCAGCCTGGTCAACCAGCTAAAACCAGCTAACCAGCATATTCTGGTTTAAGCTGGATTTTTCAGCAGGGAATGCAGCCATACAATCCTCTGGCTACACAATTCACAATCTCCAGAAATGTATACAGGGCTACGTTTTCAGGATGAGCCTGTGTTGTTTATTTTCCCCCATCTTTAGTAAAGCAGTGTGAGATGTGAATGAGATCTACACGACTGAGGCATCTCTTCATGCACTTGTGAGTTTCAGTCGTTCCCTTGACACGACTTTAAGCGTATGCAGCGAACGTGTGTTTGTGTTCATGTTAGAGCGCCGATTTAAAGGTCACACTGTAACTAACACAGCAAAAACACAATGGCATTAACCAACCAGTCAAACCTTGAGTTGAACTGCTTTCCGTCTGCCGGCGCATTTATTTATTCAGCCTTCCTGATGGAATTTGTCACTGCTGGTATTTGCAGATGATGGACTTGTTATGTCTGCGTCATGCTTAATTTTCAGCATAAAAAGCCCAATGTTGTCGACATCAGCGTGCTCGTTCATCATATTGACAGTTATATTATTTATCATCAAGATGGATCATCTACTAATTTGTACAGCCAGTGGCGTCTCTATTGGGTGGCGCTCGCTCGCCATTCTTCGCCAGAAGACTCCTGCACTTTAAAGGCCATTTTAATTGAATGTCTTCATAGTAAGATTGGTGGCGAGTCGCTGAAGAAATCCATCATAAACTCCCTCGGTGGACTTTCTATTTAAATTCGGGAACGTCTCATTTAAAGTTAGCAGCGTCAGGTAACGGCAGTCAGACATCAGAGACTCTGTGTGTGTGTGTGTGTGTGTGTGTGTGTGTGTGTGTGTGTGTGTGTGTGTGTGTGTGTGTGTGTGTTATTAATCACAAGGCAAAACTGTACAAGCATAAATATGAACACCTGTGTGTATTAAAAGAAGAATTCTCTCAGAAATGGAAATGTGCTGTTCATTTAGTCAACCTTAAACCATGTGAGATGACTTTATTTTTCTTCAGTGGAGTGTTAAACAAGCTTTTTTTTATTTGAAATTGTGGTTATTTGTGGTTCGTATAATGCAAGTGGATGGCACCGTGGCTCAGTGGTTAGCACTGTTGCCTTACAGCAAGAAGGTCGCTGGTTCAAGCCTTGGCTGGGTCAGTTGGCAATTCTGTGTGGAGTTTGCATGCTCTCCCAGTGTTGGTGTGGGTCTCCTCTGGGTGCTCCGGTTTCCTCCACAGTCCACACACATGTGCTACACAGTAGGTGAATTGAGTGTATGGGTGTTTCCCAGTACTGGGTTGCAGCTGGAAGGGCCCTCACGTTTTTCTCTGGATTCTCCTGTATTTTACAGTTCTATCCATACCTGACAACACTCCCGTTTCTCCCGTATTGTTCTGTCGCCTGGAAAACTCCACCCAACCCCCCCGCTTCTCAGTATTTTGGTACTGTCTGGCCTGGAACCTGGTGCATGTTTGCACACCAAACCCAACGCACACCCATCCCCATCCTCACCACTCTCCATCCGGCTCTTCACTTCATACCAAATCCAACGCCAAACCCATCTACAATTCGCTAATCTTTTCTTGTCAAGATTAGTCTAATGCCGTGTTCACACCAGACGCGGAAGAAGCATCAAGCGCAAGTGATTTACATGTTAAATCAATGCAAACGTGCGAATACACATCCTGCGGCGCATTACGCGCGAATTGACCATTTTCCACGTTTGACGCACTTTACACAAGTTAACGCGACGCTCTAATCACTTAAGTTCAAACATCTAAACTTAACCGTGTTAACCAATCAGGAGCTTGCTCTTGTGGGGGCGTGATTGTGATGTACAGCCTGTTGTTGATGTACCGGGGGAAATCCTCCAGCCGACACCAACAACAGTTCATCAAACTGGGCTTGGCTCAGTCAGAAGCACCGCTGAAAGTCTCCGTCATCCAGGTTAAGTTTCTAGAGGAGTTTATGAGCTCACAGAGCTGGAAGCACCTCTGAAAGGATCTAGTGGACTCAGTCACGGCCCTAAAGGTATCAACGCTGTTTTTCAGCCTTCATAAAGCACATAACACTGTTATTTTCTTAATAAAATCCATGTTAGCTATTTAGCAACAAAGCAAGAGTCACCGGGCAGACAAAAGCCCTGCCTATCACGCAAATCCGTGTCTGAAGTGAATTTGAGGCGCAAATTAAGCTGGGTTTGACGCACAAATGAAGTGAGTATACTTAAATGTTCGCTTGACTATTTACGCGCGAATAGTGCGATATATCCACGCATATGAAGCTGTGGTCATACTTGAGTTTGTGTGTGCGAAATTCTACCGTGCAGCGCTGCTAAAAGAAGTGGGAATAAACAAGATTATTAGGCGTTAAAAAAGCGAAAGATCCATGTTTTAAATTTCTGTCCAGAGAGGTCATGTTTTGATCCTCGATTAGTCTCACGCAATCAAGTGATGCAATTTCGCAGGTCAGAGGTCACCAAGCTTGAACTTTGCACCGCAGCACCCTGCGTCTGAATGGAAGTCTATGGGAGGAAAAGCCCAGTGTGACCGCAGCTTACAGTTAAGATTAGGGTTAGGGTTAGGGTTAGGAAATGCACATTTCAAAGCACTTCACAGGACCTTTAAGGTCCACATAAAGCAGAAGCTATGGTCTTTCTTATATAATCTGGCAGTTCCTAAAGAAACAGAATATTAAATGAGAAAACTGTGGGCGTGGCTTGTTTTTTTTTCTACTGTGAGCTGATCAGATGTAGTAAAGTATGCATTTCATTCAGATAGATATGGGAAAGGGTTTGGGAAGAGTTATTACAACCTAACAGAATCCTCCTGCTCACCATTCCTGTTTATTGTCAAAGCTGTCAGCTGGAGAGGCGTGGTTAAGTGTGTTAGCCACACCCAATGCCTCAGACAGACATAATCTGAGAATTTAACTGAAAACAAACAGTGCATTTTCAGTTTTCAATGAAAGATTACAACAGCATTTTTTCTTAATGATATGCAGATGAATTGTTCACAAAACCAACAAAGTAAGCTAACAAAAACAATATGCTTAGTTTTGATTTCATGTGTATGCTAACATTATGTTGCTATTAGGGGAATGATGAGCAAATGAAGGCTACACCTTCTACTCAATATTCCTTTAAGTTGAAACAAAGTCCGCTTAAGGCAGGGTTCATCAACATGGTGCCCGTGGGCACCAGGTAGCCCGCCAGGTACACATGCGTTGCCCGCGGGCCTGTTCTAAAAATAGCTCACCACAGCACCACATATGAGTAAGTTGCATCTAATATTTTTATAGGTATTCTTTTTAAATCACACTTGCATTGGTGTAAATTTTAAAATTACTTTAAGTGATATATAAAAAAAACAACTTTAAAAACAATTTCAGACAAATGAAGTGTTGAATATTAATATTTATCTAACTTGTTAAATCATTGTTGACAACTACTGTGAGAAATCATTAATATAATCGTTGTCTTCACATAGATGAATATTATTAATTATTAATAATAACATATAATTAAAAGTAAATTAAGAAAAATGTTTTATTTAATAACTGGTAGCCCTTCACACTAATCGGTACCCAAGAAGTAGCTCTCAGTTTCCAAAAGGTTGGTGACCCCTGCCTTCAGGCAATTAAGTAAATTAACTTGACGGCCATCTTTGAAACGCCTCTTAGGCAGTAAGCTCGGGCATTCTGTCTGAATAGAAAAACTTCAAATTCTTTCAAACAAGCTTACGATTACATTACATGTTTGGAATCAGCAGTACGATTAAACAGCATCTGTCTCATAAGTTTGTTTCTAAATGTCAGAATCAAACAAAATCAGCACAAAAAGAACCAGATCACGACAGCAACCTCATTTATGGCCATGTTACATATTATCATCCTCTGGATTATGATCGTCTGATCCCGCTGGTCTTCAGAAGTAATCCACAACTTGGTCTTGATGGTGAATCTCCTCCAGAAATGACTGCAACTCTTTGTTTACAAGTTTGTGGGCATTTGAGTAGTGGCTGTCATGTGATGTGCGTTTGACAGGACGGACTGTACCTCTCCTTCATTTCATACAGATTACAAAACCAAAAAACTTTTGTTTTCTTTTTTTTTTGGTCATGGAATTTTTATTCTTGCAAATAGCATTTTACATTTTATAACAATCCACAAAACAATCCCCAATTAAAACAATCAACATTTACAAATGAATAAATAAATAAATAAAATAAACAAAATAATAATAAATAAAATAAAATACAAATACAGAAAAAAAATTTATATTAAAAAAAAAATTTACAATTACAAGCCATATACATACATACACATGTACCTTCACTCAATCCAAATCTAAGGTTTTTAAGTGATTAAAGAATGCAATAAATTGTTGCCATTTTTCAAAAAAATGTTCTCCCCTACCTCTGATATTGTATTTAATTTTCTCAAGTTTTAAAAAGAAGACCAAATCTTTGAGCCATAATGAAATAGAGGGGGGTTGCGTGGAGGTCCAAGACAAAAGTATTCTGCGCCTAGCGAGAAGAGATGCAAAAGCCACAATGTCAGCATGTCTCCGGTTAAAAGGTTGACACTGAGAGGGAACACCAAAGATCGCGATTAAAGGGCAAACAGCTAACTTGACCCCCAGAATATCTGAAACAATTTTGAAGAAAGTAATCCAGTAATTTTGCAACTTGGGACAAAATACAAACATACAGTAGGTGAGAGTTCAAAATGGCTATTAACGCCGCAGCATGTACCGCCGCCGTTTGAAATAGGTGCCGCTCTGTTTTTAGTGTATGACCGCAGTTTGTGAATGAGCCGCCAGGGGGCGCAAAGGGACGGGATGCGAACGGATAGAAATAGCCCATACAGCAGCTACTGTGCTTGTAAATGATATTAAACAATAAGTCAAAGCATTATAATTCCTTCATTAATCATTTAAAATTTGTTAACACGCTTTATTGTAAACTTTTTAAGTGCAAAGAGGATTCGTTTTGGAAAATAGAATTGAAGAAGTAAAAGACAACTAAAATAAAAGCACAAACATTTAGTACAAATAAGTAGTCTTAAATAAATAAATAAATAAAGCAGCCTAAATATAGAAAGATGTTCAGTGTTTGCTATTTTGACAGGTATAGACAAGACATTTTCATTTATGTTTTATTTATGTTTTTATTTCCATTTTCGTTGTTGATTATATTTTACTATCTCATTCATGTCTCAACAATTGTACATAATAATAAACGAATAATGAAAATAAATGAATAATGAAAATAGGCCTAAATAAATTATTTATTTAAAGACATTGCCGTACAGTACAGGAAAAACTGAGAAACGGTCAGCAGCATGGTCTAAAGAGCTTAAGTTGAATGCTGCTTCATCAAAAGAAA